>NC_048309.1:12561051-12651677 GCF_013100865.1 Trachemys scripta elegans
GGGGGGTCGGGGGGCGGGGGGGGGGGGGGGGGGGGGGGGGGGGGGGGGGGGGGGCGGGGGGGGGCGGCGCTTTTTTTTGCTGCTTGGGGCAGCAAAAAAGTTAGAGCCGGCCCTGGCTCCAGCAGTCTGGGCAGCGCGGCCGCAGCCTGCTCCGGCAGGCCAGACTGTGTGGCACGGCCGCAGTGTGCTCCAGCAGGCTGGGCCGGGCGGCACGGCCGCAGTGTGCTCCAGCAGGCTGGGCCGGGCGGCACGGCCGCAGTGTGCTCCAGCAGGTGCTGCACCGGGCGGCACGGCCGCAGTGTGCTCCAGCAGGTGCTGCACCGGGCGGCACGGCCGCAGTGTGCTCCAGCAGGTGCTGCACCAGGTGGTGCGGTCACAGCCTGCTCTGGGGGGCGGGGCCGAGCGGCATGGCTGCAGCCTGCCAGCCCCAGAGCTGCAGCTGCTTCGGAGGCTGGGGGGGGGAGCAGCGTGGCCAGAAGTGGAGAGACTCTGTCCCCGCCTCTTCCCTTCTGGCTCTGCTGCCTCTCCTTGCTCCCTCTGTTGGAGGGAAGGGCTGTGTCCCACGTCTCCCTCATTATACCCGTTCATAAGCTGACCCCCTTCTCTGGTGCTTCCCTTTTTTATCAAAAAAATTCAGCTTATGAACAAGTATATATGGTAGTTTTACAAAAGGTAGATCATGCCAGGCCAATCTGATCGCCTTCTTTGAACAGATAACTGATTTTTTAGACAAGAGAAATGCAGTAGATCTAATCTACCTGGAATTCAGTAAGGCATCTGATACAATTCCACTTGGGAAATTATTAGTTAAATTGGAGAAGATGGGGATTAATCTGAGAATTTTGAAAGGTGGATAAGGAACTGGTTAAAGGGGAGATTACTACAGATCACACAAAGGTGAACTATCAGGTTTCCTGTTAAAGGCGTTGTCTCAGAACAGCAAAGGGCATGCCTTCATGCAATCTATCTATATGACGAAACTGAAACTGTTTACATGACTACTGAACACGCTTAACTGCTGCTTTTGCCTCTCTTTTCTCGTTAAAACATCTTGCAGAGAAGACACTCAGAAATCAGAGAAAAATTGAAGGAAATTCCCATGGATAAAAAAGCAGCCAATCAATTCTGTTTACGTGATTCAAGCTGTAACTGCTGAAAGGTAGGACACTGAATACAAGCAGAAAATAGGCGTGCGAATGAGCAAGTTCTAGTTCCTTTTGTGTAAGAGCTCTCTCTAATTATAAAATTTGTCTAAATTGCTTTAGTCAAATTATATATTTGTGAAGTTACATGATCTAAGATGGTTACATTAAACAACTATTTGAACTGTGGTAGCAATAGACATCCAAAAGTCTTCAGAATCTGACTTTACAGATACGTAGATACACACACACTTTACTACCAAAAAGGTAATTTCAGATTCTGATGGTCTAATACCTATACAATTCAATTAATTGTTCTCTAGCTACACACAAACTCTGATTTCACAAGGTAGCCAGAACTTAGAGTATAAAAAGAGTAGCTTTTAGAAGAAATGAAAATCTTTTAAAATTAAAATTAAACAGATTGCATTGATATGAAAAAATTTACATAAGAAAAATAAAGCCTTTAGTACCAATATTTTTTTAAAGTTTTCATTATACTAAAATCTTCTCTTCCTGCCACATAACAAAATCAGGGTTTGTACCTCAACTACTTAGACTATAAGCTTTTTGTGGTAAGAATCATCTTCTTGTTCTGTGTTTGTACAGTGGCTAGCACAGCGGGGTCCTGGTCTAAGACTGGGGCTCCTAGGAGCTATGGTAATAACAGATACAAATGTACCTTTTATACCCATTAACAAATTTAGCTTTATGCATTTAAAGCTTGGCATCTCTGTGTTTATTGTTTATTCAGTGTCTTTTAAAACAAATGTGGAACTCTAAGCCTAAAGACATAAAAGCCAAATTAGATTGTTTATTCCCTCCCCCCACCCCCCCGCAAATGTATGTACATTTGATTGTTGAAAACATAAAAAGGGCTAGAATTCTCTTCCAAGGAATCTACAGTAGGCCATGGAATACATATCTCCATAAATCTACTGTCCCCTGTTCCCCCACACACACCCCAGCCACCCTCTAAACCAGAGCTGGGCAAACTTTTTGGCCTGAGGGCCACATCTCGGTATGGAAAATGTATGGCGGACCATGAAATGAGTTCAGGGTGCAGGAGTAGGCTCCAGGCTGGGGTAGGGGGTTGGGATGCGGGAGGGGGTGCGGGCTCTGGGGTGGGGCTGGGATGAGGGGTTTAGGATGCATGAGGGTGCTCTGGGCTGGGATCAAGGGGTTCGGAGGGCAGGAAGGGGATCAGCACTGGGGCAGGTCGGGGGGGGAGGGGGCGACTCAGGGGTGCAGGTTCTGGGCAGCTCCCGGAAGCAGTGGCATGTCCCCCCTCAGGCTCCTATGCGGAGGCGTGGCCAGATGGCTCTGCGCGTTGCCCCATCCGCAGGCGCCGCCCCCGCAACTCCCCGCGTAGTCCCCTGGCTGCCCCTATGCGTAGGAGCTGGAGGAGGAACATGCCGCTGCTTCCGGGAGCTGCATGGAGCCATGGCATGCGCGGAGCGGGGCAAGCCCCCGACCCTACTCCCCAGCAGGAGCTCGAGGGCTGGATTAAAAGGTCTGACAGGCCGGACGCGACCTGTGGCCTGTAGTTTGCCCACCGCTGCTCTAAATAGAGCAAGAATTTAGAAGGAAGGATTGACTAGTGTTTTATTAGACCTGAGGCCAAACCATACTTCATGTGCCAGCCAATCACAAGCTCATGCATTAACATGGTGCTTCAGAAGATGAATGACTACTAGCTAAAAATACTTTTGGGAGGCCAGTATGTAAAGATGCCACTTCAAAAGACTATTCATTAGAAACAGTAATTCAAGTATTGAAAAATTCATTTTCCTCAGTGTGTGGGGAAGTAGGGGCAGGATGGAGGTGAAAGAAAAAGGGTAACGAGGAAAGAGGAGAAAAGACACTTTAAGCTATTAATTTGTAGAATTTAAACTTTCCTCCAGAGTTTCTAGTTCTTAATAGTTGCAAACAACCCTCTAAGAGTGAACTAAGGCACTGCTGTCTGCAGAGGACCGCTTTGGTCCCTTTTTTCTGTTCAGTTTTCCTAAACAGCCACAAAGTGAAATCAACAAGACTCTCGTCGGTTTCACAGTTGCTCTTCATAATCCTAAAGTGTTTGTCTACACAGTCTTTTGGCCCAAGCCTCCCAGCCTGGGCTGACAAACTTGGCCTAGCAAGGCTCTTGCTAGTGCTCTAAAAATAGTTTATACACAGCACTCTGAAGTTGTGGCTGGTGCTGAAGCTTGGGCTCTGAGGCCTAAGGAAGTGGGTGGGTTTCCGGGCCTGAGCGCCACCCTGAGCTGCAAGTTCAAAGCACTGTCTACACAGCTATTTTTAAAGCTCCAATATGTATATCCACCTGGTCTAGGAGGCTCACTCCCGATTTGCTCCAAAATGCTATTTAGACATACCCAAATAGGCTTGTTAAAAGTATGATCTATAATAGAGGCAAGCAGTGGAGATACACAAGGGGAGAAAAAAAACGCTGGGGAGGAGCAGCTGACACACTTAATTCCTTCCCCCAACTTTTGCAGGAGTCAGGAGGGATGGCAGAGTAGTCAATCCTTGCCCACAGAACCTCATGATGTATTGGGGGAGGAGGGGAAGACAAGGGAGAGGAGCAAGAAAACAACAATTAGGGGAAGAGCAGAGGCTTCAAATTTGTCATCCAGAGGCTGATGCAAAAGAGATCCTCAAGAATAGTCTGCGGACAACACCGTTGTAATAATCCCAGCATCTTCCCCCTCATGGCACCTGGGAAGAAGTAGGCTGTGTTTCTCACTAGGATATTGCTCTTGGATCTGCCTGGTGGGTCCCCATTTCCTCACATTTTTTATTGGCCCCTTTGGCTAGTAGACTGTTAGCAGATAAGTGCCTGATGAATGTTTCAAGTTCTGCGGTAACCTTAAGTCACGCAGGAGAAGATACTCCCTTTTCCGTGCAGGCCCTCAGATGGCTGAAGTGGCCTCCAAGTGAGTTCTAAGTACAACCTCTTTGCTGAAATCTGAAAATATATTTGGATAAGATTAACTTCTTCCTGCTGAACAAACTTCTAGGGAGAAGCATTTTCTTTGGAGTGGTCTTCTTTACTTGTCAATCCTAGGACTAAACAGATCACCCAACAGTGACAACCACTAGAACACTCCCTCCAAGAATACTGTGCTGAGCCAGCCTGCCTGAATGTCATCTGTATTGTGAGAAAAACGTGTGTCAATCTTGCAAAGGAGCCCCCCAGCTCTGCACAGGGTGCACAACCTTCAATTCTAGGTCAATACAAAACACTACTTCAAAAACCAAGAGCCTTGGCAAGACTGACTGCCAGAGTGTCTCTCAAGGAGGCTGACATCTGTCATTTATATCATGTATAGGATTAAATACACCACAAAAGTCTTAACATATAATTCTTCCAAACTGTTCATCAAGGAGGTTGTTCAGCAAAATTAACTGGTTGGTAAAATGATTAAATTCTGGGGGGAGGGAACAAGAGAAACAGTAAAAACAAATGACAGAAACATGATTTAGATACTATCTGAATTCTGCAGTTCATTTCCATAGGATCCCTTTATGAAGCCCTATGCACATGAATTAGAGATAAAATATCAACGAAAGAAATACGAAAGAAAAGGTCATCCAGCACATACAATATGCACTGCAGAGATGTGATAATTAATACATTACAGCATCTAAAACAATAGTGCTATTGGTTATTAAGGACCCTATGCTGCAACTCTGTATACAGAGTTTCCTTTGAAGTCAGCGCCTTTCATTTTTGGAGTGCCTGCAGCAGCTCCTTAAGATATTTCTAGGCCATCTCTGTACTTATTTCTGACCAACAGACTTTTTGTTCAATCATAGTGACAAATGTGCAACTGCAGACCTACTCACACATACTATTTTTAGACTGCAAATACACAAAACACAAAAGTATTTCTCTCTCTCTCAAGGCAGTTCTCATACCCAAAAGCTCCTCAGCCCCTACGGGGCTTATCTATTATCTTTTTACTTATTTAACAAGTGTTAAATTTTATAAAAGCAGAAGGGAAATATTTAGATTAGGAGAACGCAAAGAAATGCAAGTGTCTTCTCTAGGATTTTTGTTTTGTTTTTAAACTTCAAGCTGCTATGGAAATCCGAACACACCCCTCCATTATACTCAGTTGTCTGCTTAAATTGGAAAGTTTCAGCAGATAAAGAGTTAAGAAAAGCATAAGGTTTTTTCCACATCGTTCATAGTGCTGTGATAGCAACCCAGAGGTTAAAGACATAGAATACTATTTATACTCAGCTACAATGTAGTTTCTACAGATCTCAGACTGGTTTTTACTTCCTTAAAAGGCTGCGTCAGAGCAATGACAAAACAAATCCGGAGAAGCTGAAGCTTTCTTTCATTATTACATTAGAGGACATTGCTGCTTCTGAATATTAAAGGGGCTACTGCAGAACAAATATATTATGCAGTTAAGTGAACTAACCAGTAAATGAAAACATTTCATGTTAATATTTAACTGATTTCACATGACGTTTCCACATAAGGAACAAAATGAAGGACTTAGCCTGAATTTTCCCCGAAGGACAATGGATTACACATGGGATTTCTTTATTAAATTCTGCTGCAAATGTCTGGCTTCTCTTGTACAAGGTGAGTTTCCATAAGCTGGGTTTTAAGATTTATTTATTGCAACATCCCTTAAGAGAACTATAAAGAATGCTTTAATTTTGACCAAAACATTGCACTTAGTTTTAAAACAGTGTTTTTCAATATATTGCTTTTGTCTGCAAAATACAGTTCCTGTTATGTAGGTTTATGAAGAAGGTCATTATATGTAAAAATCAAAGCTTTAAAATCTTTATAAAATTCAAGATCTTGTAACTGCGATTTAAGGTTTCTAGCAAACAACTCATTTTCTTACAACTGCATAACCCAGTGTTTTACAGCTTTTGTAGTAGCATTTGCATTAAATAGCAATGCTCAAAAATTTTGTGCAGTAAACGAAGAAAACAGCTAAACTATTAGCCTTCATAAACCTGTTTGAGGTTCTAGTCAGTACTGATCCAATATTCATCTTTTAGTGTCAAAAGGATTTTAATTTCAAAGAAAGTATTTATTTGGAGTCCAATCTAGCAAAAATTTCATTTACCTCACTGAGTGCAGGATAAGGCCCATAACAATTTATTTAAAAAACAGTTGTAAGAAGTAAGGATACAATAAAGCGACATTCACTACTATTACTTTCTTTCAGAATGTAGGCTTGGACTTTGTAACATTTTTTTAGAATTTTATTGCTCACTTCCCTATATAATTCTTCCACCATCTGTTGTATAACTCTCTCTTTAATCAGATAACAAACAACCTGAGTACATATAAAAAAAACCAAACTTTGGAATGAGCATAAGTGCTTTTTAACCCCTTACTTTCTTTATAATATATTTTCTCTTCTAAAGGCATTTGATTCACTGAATTATGAAGATGTGTGAACTGAAGTTTAACTAAACTTTAACTTTAAAGAAATACCACAAGTGCATATGCAGTAGCTGATTTAGGGATACAGTGATTGGGCCAGAATATGAAGGCAGGGAGAGATGCTAACAAGCAAAATTGTTTTAACTGATCTGAATTTAGTTTTGTAAATAAGCAATTAAATATATCAGAAGCTACATAATGGGGTCTTGATTAATTGAACTGACTAGTATGTGGACGTATTTCTACAAGTAATGTTTTGTGATAAATTCACTTTGCTTTTTAGCTAACTTTCTCAAATTAAGATGTTTGAATTTTACCTTACCCCAATAGTTCCCCCCCCCACCTCCCATATTATCCAGAAAAGTCACCACATACAAACCTTGGAATTTTAACATGTTAACCAAAATTTTCAATTGAGTGCCTGAATTCAGCACCTAAAATTTATACCGAACAGAGGTGCCAAGCACCCAAAATAATCATTGACTTCAGCACCTCTGAATCAAGACACATATGTAACTAAGTTTGAAAGTACTGGCCATAATGTAACAAGGTACTCTGAGTATCAGGTCTATAACCATGATAACTCTTTGCTTATGATGAATACTTGTAGATATTTTTGTTTTAGTATATGCAAATTCAAGTTCACCCAGGTACAGAGGGCTTGAGCAAAGGTCCTCCATACACACTGCCCCTTTGAGGGCAGATGGAGGTATGGGCAGATTGGTTTTGCAGGAGGCTCTCCATATTGGCTCAATATATTGCCTGTAAGGTCAGATGGGGTTACAGGATATTCATATATCCAGTGGCCCAAACTTCCCATTGAGAGGCATAGAAAAAGCAACAGCTGTTTTTCAAGCTTTCAGGCTGGTACAGTGACTGTGGAGGGCTTGTGTTTTAGCCCCATGGCTTCATGATGGGCTTTATGGAATTCTGTATTTCCACACAAAGCTTGCCTATTCAAGCCTTGTGCAGAAAGGAGGCAATTTCAACCTGACCTTAATGCTTTACTTGCCTTTACATGTAAGCATATGACAGAAAGTTTGCAGTACCGTCACAAAAAAATTAAGTAACTGGCACAAGAAAAATGAGCTTATAGTGAAAATAAACCACTGACATCATTATTATTTTAAACTAAATACAGTGACCTTCACTAAGGGGACACTGTTAAGTTAAAGACATCTAGGTAGATTGTTAGCAGAGACTTCTGATATTTATATATCATATGTAAAACTTACGTATATTCTTGTTACTGTTCTCGTCTCCTTCCTACTCTCAATCCTTCCATGCATTTTATCTTTCTTAGACTGTAAACTCTGCGGACCAGGGCTTTTTTTTGCTCTGTACCGCACCTAGCACACTGGGGTCCCAATCCTGACTGAGGCCAGTTAGTGCTACAATAAATAAAACAGATTCCATGAAAAAAAAAATGTTAAAGTGGATTTTTCACCATTTATGTTTATTTTTTACATTTGGAGTTAAAATATTATGCATATTCCTAAAATGTCTAAGAAATATATATTGGTGAAGGAATCTTCTCTTCTTACACGTTTGTGAAGTGCTGTATATATCTATGATACTATACAAAAACCAAAACTCTTTATAATGCTTAGCTACTACAATGCTAAGCACTATAGAAAAACCCAAGACAAATCCTAATAATCTCATGCAAAACCTCCTAGAGGATGCTATTTATGGGTTTGACTGTTTTAAAGACAGTTTAAATATAAGTAATAAACAGACTATAGTTTGATTTCTCAGTTTTTAAATCTATCCATTAAATAATATTTCAAGAAAAAAATTCCTCCTCCTGCAGAGATGTTGCATTTCCTAATCTGGATCTAAAGCATATAGATAGCAGCCCTGTAAAAATGTATATGCTAGTGGATTTTCAATACCTTTTAATAACTTTGCATTTCCTATCCTTCAATGCAACACTTATGCTGATGTCCAGCACAGTGAATGTCTCATGTGACACATGCCCTAGAGATCCCACCATTCACTAATTCAGAGTGACTTCTCTGTTCTCTTTTTAATCATTCACTCATTATAAAACAGTTATTTTGGCTCTAAGACAAAGCCAGTGCCACCCTACTGTAGCAAACCCTCAGCCCCGTAAACCCTGCTACTGGGTACATAATGTCCATTATACTAACCTATTCTTGGATCTGTTAGTCAGTTGGCAGCAGGCTACACTCCCAGTGCCTGTCACATTTCATTTCTGCTGTGAAAATGCTTGTGTCTATCTTTCAAAGACATTCTTCTCCTCTTGCTTTCTCCACAACATGAAAAGGTTGATGCTGATGTGAATGCTGAATTGTTCAGCTTCAAGAGATGCAACGGACTCACTTAAAATCATGCTTGCAGATATATGTTTACAAAGTAAACATATCCCTTATGAGCCACTAAGAAAATATTCTTCTGGGACCTGATTTCCTAATGTTGTTCTTAGGCCTGCGTGTTCAGTGCATACTGAAGAGTACTGCTGACTGACGCACAGTTAGGGCATAGAAGCAAAATGGATGAATCTTCCATCTAGTGTTCCAGAAAATGGATTAATGTGCTGAAGGGGAAAAATAAGACATTCTTCCAGCTTGAAATCCTGTGCTCTCTAGTAAGGACAATATGATAAATACATTATTTGCCAAAAGTCTAATAAGATTTAAAGATTATATGTTATAGAAAATCTCCAGTTTTCAACTTCAATTTGTGTTGAGTTCTGTTATCCTCTGTTCAGAATGCTTTAGAAGCTTGAAAACAAAATTACTTTATTTGATCTTCTATTTGAAAAACGAGAAACTTTTGTTTTAAGAAAAGCATGAAATCTTAAGATTGTAAGAAATAGCTATGGAAAGATTTAAATTAATAAACTGCATTGATTTTCTTTGCTCATGAGACTAATGAAAAATTCTGATAAAGTGATGTTGACAGATGCAAAATATGCTATATTTATGTGTGAAATATCAATATTTTGCTACAAGCAGTTATTTTTTAACCTTTATTTAAGTTATTACATAAAGCAGTAGAAAGCATGAATTGTCTTTAAAATTACAAGTAAAACTGTTAGAAGTCCTAAAATAATATTTATCAGACTATCAATTTCATTGAAGGTGCCACCAGACTCCTTGTTGTTTTTGTAGATACAGACTAACACGGCTACCCCCGATACTTGAATTTCATTGAATGTCTTTTTTTCTAGGAAGGTATATATCCTATGCCAAATACTTCACGGATAAGGACTAATGACTTGGGAAACTGGACTGCTGTAATGTCATGCTTATGATCTGAGATATCTGTAAAAATATATATTTTCACATATAAACATGAAATTCTAAACAATTTTGCTGTAACAGAACTGAATTAACTGATCTATACACGTTAGAAAGTAAATTACAGCTATTGTCTTTAGGATAGGTTTAAGTAAGCTAAAAACAAGAAAATGCATTGTGTTTTCAGGTTTTGTATTCAAAAGCACTAATTTAAAGACGTTACAGACAAAAAACAAATGAACCATGGCTCACTTTTTATTATAACGATGGTAACAAAAGTATAGAAATACCTTTGTGGATCATATTGTGATCTTTGGCTCTTATTTTAGTAGTTTTTCTACAGCTAAACATATCAGAGAGAGAGATATGAAGCTTTAGTATTGTCAAAACGTATTTGGTATGTCCTATCTACTCCTGTGAGAGGAGCATCCATTTAATAACAGCTGTCAAAAGAGATTAAAATATTTAATAACTCTTGGGCTGACACAGGAGAAAAAACAAAAAATACAGCTAATGTAAGTAATAATTGGAATCTGCAGAGAATGCAACAGCAGATATGTTCAGCTCCTTAGTATCAATAAGGGTGAGCACAGGGTGGGGGAACAAAGTTAAAGTTTGAGAATGTGACACTTATTCCTAACTGCCTTCCCATATTGGTGCTTGTGAAATTTAGCACTTCTATGCAATACTAAGAATACAATTTCTGCATCTACAAATGCATAATTGCTTCATCAGGTTAAAGAAATTAAAACACTATTTTCCCCCCCTTTTAGGTAATTTGAACTATGTTTAATTGAACTATGGTCAGAAGAAAGTTTCTAGAGAGCAAAAAATGAACCAACTTGATGCAACAAAATCAGGATTTTTAGTGTGCATTGGCCTCTGTATTTTCATCTTCACTTTTATCTATGTAAGAAACACATTTTCTAAGGTACCAAGTGAACAAAAATCCTTCCCAGATACAACAGAATGTGGTGTTTATCCAGATGAACTTTGTTCAGCGCTTTTTGAGGGGAAAAGTGCTGCACCTCAAATTGGAAATTTGTGTCAGATTATTCACCAACCTGAAATGCCTGACTGCATACGGACTCCATGCAATTGCTCCAGTGTCTTGAAGAGTCTGCATTTTATAACAAGACCACTATCTGAAGAAGAAGGAAACTTCTCCTTGGCATACATCATCACAATTCACAAGGAGTTAGAAATGTTTGTGAAGCTACTCAGAGCCATTTATCTGCCTCAGAATGTTTATTGCATACACATAGATGAAAAGTCACCACAGGATTACAAAACTGCAGTGCAAAACCTAGTTAACTGCTTTGAAAACATTTTTATTTCATCAAAAAGAGAAAATGTTGTTTATGCAGGATTTTCAAGATTACAAGCTGATATTAATTGTATGAAGGACTTAGTTAATGCCAAAACTCAATGGAATTATGTTATTAATCTGTGTGGCCAGGATTATCCCATCAAAACAAACAAAGAAATTATACAGTACATCAAAAGTAAATGGAATGATAAAAATATTACTCCTGGGGTGGTCCAACCTCCTCATATGAAACATAGGACGCATCTTAGTTACAAAGAATATGTACATTCAGGAACATCCTACGTGTATCCAACCAAGAATATGAAAGATGATCCTCCACATAACTTAACTATCTATTTTGGTACTGCTTACTATGTACTCACTAGAAAGTTTGTGGAGTTTACACTGACCGATGTACGTGCAAAAGATTTGCTTGAATGGTCAAAGGACACATACAGTCCAGATGAGCACTACTGGGTCACACTGAATCGTTTAAGTGGTAAGATGCATGTTATTTAGGGTTACCATACGTCCGGATTTTCCCGGACATGTCCGGCTTTTTGGGCCTCAAATCCCCGGCAGGGGGGAAATCCCAAAAAGCCGAACATGTCCGGGAAAATAGGGAGGGGCCGGCGGGGCTCGGCTGGGGGCTGGCCCGGGGGTGCGGCGCCGGGGGTGCGGGGCCAGGGGTGCTTGGCTGGGGGCTGGCCCGGGGCCGGCACCCCAGGAGCCGAGCCAGGCTGGAGACGCTGGGGCCAGCCGCCGGAGGGAGCCGCTCGGTTGGGGAGGCCAGACTGGGCTGCGTCTCCTCCCCCCACTCCCCCCAGCTTGCCTGCTGCCTGCTTCAGGCTTCCCGCAAATCAAATGTTCGCGGGAAGCAGAGGAGGGGGCGGAGTTAGGGCGGGGACTTTGGGGAAGGGGTGGGGTTGGGGGGGCATGGGCGGGGCTGGAGGCGGGGCCCCGTGGAGTGTCCTCTTTTTGGACACTCAAAATATGGTAACCCTAATGTTATTTATACCATGAATTGCCTCCTTGTCCCACATTATTATGACATTTCAGCCCAGGAGAGTGATGAGGTTCCCTTTGGAACCCAGTGATGCCATTGTATATCAGCTGCAGAGGTTATTTCCTCCATCCTCGTGGATGTATTGCAGTGTCCACATCCCCTGATGGTTTGGGAAATAAAAGATGGAATCTTTTAAGTATTCCAAGTATCACAAATGGCAGTGCAGACCACTAGTTACTGGGCTAGAAAAATGCAGCTTTTGAGCATGTCCCCTAACCCCCTGTATAGACTACTTGTTCTAATGGAGCAATAAATTGGGCAAACCCAATATTTCTATTATCTGTCATTTTTAATATCTGTAAAATGAAGAAACAATAAGGCAATACTTTTAAAAGATAGCTTCAAAGACAATCAACATTATTTGTGTTACACAGAAAATAACTGTCTTTAGCTTCGGTTTGATTTTTTTTAGACGCTCCAGCTGCTACACCAAATGCACAGTGGGAAGGAAATATACGAGCTATTAAATGGAAAGATCAAGAAGGAGTTGCACATAATGGCTGCAAAGGTAACGTGATAACTGAAAACAGAACCAGACCCTTTCAAAACACTGTATTTATGAAATACCACTATCAGATAAATTGATGCACTTGCTCTAACATCCATTGCAGAATAATTCTTATGTTTCATAATTATCCATGAAATGTCTCAGTCATGGATATTTTATTTTTTTAAAGTATCAAATAAAAGCAACCATACTAAATTACTCTTATACCCAGTCCAAATATCTTTCGATATCTTCGAATACTGCGGACTGTTACAGTATCTATTTTACTAAACTGTTCTTTAAACCCCCAACTAAGAAGATAGTTCTATAATTAAGTGAGTTAATGACCGAGTTCCACACATTTAACATTTCAGTAGCATTAAAGCTTAAACTAGTGTTTTTACAAGCCATTGCACACTCACATAATTCCCACCTATTAAATGAACATGTATCCAGTGCACGAACCTTAGTAGTTCGCCTTAAACAGAAGGGAACAGATTTACTTGACATCCATTTGACAAATATGCACGTTCAACAAGTGAGTGTGCATGTGTCCACAAGGTAACTCAGGGTTGGCCTATGTGCAGTCCAGCAATACAGGCAAAAATGCGGAAATATAGTGATGTCTAAAGAGCAGTTTGACCCTGGTTGAGTATTCAATCACCTACTTTCATTTAAATCTGTAACTGCCATAAACTAAGCACAGAGGAAATTTGGGGACAGGACAAAACAAGATGAATGAATTGTTGTACCCCAGAGGAGAGCATGAGATCAGACCACCAACAGGTCAAGTGAGCAACATGAAGCACTGCAATGTGTCACTGAAGCAGCAAGTCTGGGTACAATGTACACCCTTTGTCTAAAAATCAGTATGTAGCACCTTGTTTTTATAAGTAACAAAACAGTAATATTCTTTAGATTTACTTCAATAAGCAGACACATCTATTTGTCATTAATGTTAGTAGCACCTTAAAATATTTTAAAAAACATCTAATTCACTATTCCCCACTTTGTGTACCTTCTGCATTTCAGTCAGCTTGGAATTGTTAATATATTTACATTTTGTCTTTGCAGGTCATTACATCAGAGATATTTGTGTCTATGGACTGGGGGATTTACAGTGGATCATTGAATCACCTAATTTATTTGCCAACAAGTTTGAGCCCACAACATATCCGCTTGTTATGGACTGCCTAGAGAGACGCTATAGGCTTAAAGTACTGCAGCAAGCTGAAGTCCCACTAGAAGCCCACTGGCATTTTCAGGAAAGTAACTATTTTAATATGAAGTTGAATGTTTGAGCCTACTGGACATCTAAAATATTGAGCAGAAAGAATGGGAAGAAATTAGTAATATGCCTTTTAAAAGTGCAGACTTCTTTATATAAATTATATTTAAGGAAGGTGGTATCATTAACCCAGCTCCTGTTCTGTTGTTCACCAACTACCATCTCTGGGAACTACAAACTGTAAGAAAGTTCCTATCGGTATTAAGAAATCCTTAATTATTGAATAGAGTACACTCACGATTACTTCAGTACAGACTGCTTTTGAGAAAGTTCTGAAGAATATGGACAAAAAGATCAGAAGACAAATTTTTAATAAGGAAAGAAGTGACTTTTTTCCCTATACCTGAATAAACTACCATATGATTACATATGAGACTTATCAAAGAGAAGCAGAAAATTCAAGCTACTCCTTAAAACGATTCATTCAATGGGGAAATAATTGTTTCATATGGCCCTGAAGAAAGCACCATTCAAGTTGCTGAAACAGAAAATAAGAAGCACAGATTGAACAAAGACAAAATATTAAGATTTTAAAGTTAAATTAAACTATATGTCCTAGTAAGTAACTTATTTTGAATCAAGGGAGAAGTTTACATTATGTACAGTAGTCTTAGAGGGACAGTGTAGGTTGAAAACATTCACTGAGTTGTTTTTTTAACCTAATAGAGTTGCAAGTAACACCTAAATTTCTAAAACTGAAAGAAGTCAAGTGATATATATATATGTGTGTGTGTGTGTGTGTGTGTGTTATTTTCTCAGTTTATTTTGTGTATTTGTCAGCACTTTGTATATAGTCAATTTCACTGTTTTGTTGATGGCCTGTTACATTTCCTGGCTCATGCACTAGCATGGCAACATCACTTATGCACTGCTCCGATGGAAGCTTACATTCATATTTTTCACTGGAGGGTATTTATCAGTAGCAGAGCTGCTATTAGTTGAGTTTGGAGTTGGGGGGACCCTTTTCCTGGGATCTCTGAATGGAACTGGCAAACAATGGGAGCATAGACAGGGCAAGAAGGAACAGCCTGTACTTGGGGCTGGGGAGCAACTGAAAACTGGGCAACAGGCCCATTCTTCCATTCCACAAGGTATGCAGGTAGCCCACTTCTTTCCAACACTTATACATAGCTGTAGAGTTCAGAGAATATCTAGCAGCATACGGACATGCACACCACCTCCAAATCCATTTGTGGATTAAAGGAAGCACTGTTCTGCATCAGGAAGGTGGTGTCCCCAGCCAGACCCTAGGAACAACCAACAAACCAGAGGCAGTAGCACAAGGATTCCGCATAGGTTTGGGCAAGGACTTGTCTTCACTTTCCAGAACCCCTCTACTGGTTCTGGGGAACAAAGCAGTTCTTCTCTCCTTAAGCCTCTCCTGGCAGGCCTTACCTCAATCCTGCACTGAAATGACCGGTAGGAGTGTGGGGCACAAGCACATTTGGGTGTTGGTGTTCTCAGGCCAGCCCACTCTCCCTTGAGCAAGAAATCCATATAAGCATCAGCAGAAGAGAAAAACCATTCACACTATGTCACTGATGAAAGGGGATTCGCAGAGAAACTTCCATTTTTTTGGGCCACTTAAAAAAATCCAAGTCGTCAGTGTTCCTGAAAAAAAAAATGCGTGCAGTAGAACCTCATTCCCATGACCCCAAATACACTCCTGTATTTCCTAGAAGAGAATTTTGACCTACTACATACTATTATTTATACATTGCACATTTAGAGACTTCCATCTAGATACCATTTTTTTTTATGGCTGCCAATGGGTCTTGCTTCTTGAAAATTTTAGAGGCATTCAACAGACCTTTGCTGCTCTGCCATTTATTTATGCATGGTATTTAATGGACTTCTGCCATGATTTGCCAAGCACTTTTTAAAATAATCTAATACCACTCTTTGGAGTTCCTTTTTCACTCAGTCTCAGTCTCCCCATAAAATGTCTCTGGGGGAGTTCATAGGGGCTGCCTTTAAATTTAACCCATTCTCCAGCGTGGTATTTATTTCTTCATATTTAAATTCTTAAACCCTTTTAATGCCATTTCCCTAAATGCTAGTTTATGACCCCCACACTAATGGGTGTATACATTACGTACTCAAGACGAGCGGATTCAAGTCATGGCACTACTGTTTTGGGGTTCCCGCAAGACCTCTTCCACTGGGTTCCCCAAGAACTCAGTTCAACTCCAGTCTCATCACTTAGCTTCCCTTATCAGGAGTACAGCAAAGCTGCGTGGAGTTGATCAGACTCAAGTGTCGGGGTGGATATAGGGCACACATCCAGTTACTCAGCAAACCTCCTCTTTTATTTAAATTTACCCATTTGCACTGCATCTTACATTTTGGGACTGGCTTCGTCACTTTGAAAGAACCAATCCTTATACAGCATGCACTGTCCGTGCTCTACTTACTTTTTACCTCATTTTATATTCCAGGCTTACCTTTTCCATTATTATCTTGTCAGTTGTAAATGGTTCCCTGGGTGTTCCCCCTTATCTTAGCTAGTTCAGACATTCTGTTTCCAGCTTGCTGATCCATTTCCTTCCTTAATCCTGTCTCCCAACAAATAAGGCCTCACCCAGGTCCAATTACTCATGTCAAATCAGACCTATACCTGTGAGGTAGCAAAGTATTATTCCCCTCTTTCCAGACGCAAAAACCGAGCCACAGAGAGGTTAAGTGACTTACCCAAGGCCAAAGTGATTTCCCTTCCTGAGGTTGAGTTTGGAGCTGAGCCATATTATTGAACGGTTTCTTGGCAGCACAGTTTATTTGAAAAGAACTTTAACATAAGCACTGAGCATCTGTTTCCCTATTTATTTAGCAAGTCAAGAAATTCAACCTCTGCCTCCATAATTATCCATGGTATAAAAAGAATCAGCATACAACTTAGTTATTTAAAAATACATTGCAGCATAACTCTTATGAATTTCATGGTTTCAAGTCACAAGGTAAACTAGCAAATGCCTTTTCTCAAGAAAATTCATCATTAGAGCATTTTTCACTTTGTTTAGACTGATTGATAACTAGGGATTTTGTTACGTGCATCAGTCATAACAAAATTAGCTTTGAACTTTCTCTTTAAACACCATTATAAAACATTAAGCGTATTTATCTGTTCTGCACAAATGTTTTAGAAAATAAATGTAATGATCACAATCATTTTGTTATAAGAGCCACTATAAAGGACTCGGTGTTGTTTTGCACGTTAACAACCCAATCTGCCACCCTTATTCACAATAAGAAATATCTTTCTCCATAATTAATTAAATTAGTGGTTTACTTGTGTAGTAAGGAATCACTTAACGTGTATGAATAGCAGAAGCTGGCCCTAACTGAATAAACTAGAGAAAAAAAATCTTAGTTTACAGCTGTCATATGTACATAAAAAGAACTTCTTGTTAAAATAGTATTAAGGTATGATTTAAGAATGGGCAAGCCAAGAAGTTCAGCGTTGCGCCTGATCCTTCCTTAAAATGGCTCTTCTATATTTTATATAGTTTTAATACAAAACTCTACATATAAAAAAAATGGGGGGAGGGCAAGAAGTCACCCAACATCAACACAATGGGGCAGTTTAAGAAAAACATTTCATCCCTAACTCTGATTTGGCACAACCTCGTTAAAGTAAAAGCCTTAACAATATTTCAACAACAATTTAAAAACAAGTCATTAATGTGACTAGGAGCTGAGGACAACATTAACATATATTTATGGATATTTATTAAATGCACATTATTGTTTTTTTACCAGCAAGTTGTTCAGGGTTGTCTCATGTCAATCTGCATTTACTGACTTTTAAAAACTGTTGACTCAATAAACTTCAATCTATCATGTCATTGTGGTTATGTACAAAGTATGCTGCATAATGTATCACAGATGCACTAATTCTATGGATGAAAAGCATTTGAAACACTTCTGAAAGTTGTTGAACATGTGCAACAGCTGTGTTTCCAAGATAAACATATTTGTGTATGTTTAAAAGACATTTTTTCAAATACAGTACTATAGCAAGAGTGTAGTAAAATCTGTTGAAAATGAAACAATTTTCAAAATAAAATGTTAAAGAAATGCAAAAGATGGCATATAAAACCACCACCTTCTATTTATTCGCATTTACTTTACCACGGCTTATGAGAAATGTTATATTTAAAAAGATGCCCCTAGTTTCAATTAGAGAGCCTGCTGTATATTACAAGGATAAAAAAATAGAATCCTAAATATGGTTTTGAAGAACATAATGAAACTTGTATTTTGCTAATTTATCAAATCAATGGACCAGAAGTACATTGTTAAAGGTTCTGCCCACTCTCCCCTCCTATCCAATATACATATTAATCCCCTTGGTCCCTTTGAGTGCCGTCTTTGCTCTGCAGGAATGCTTGAATAATATTGCCAACTGTATGCATTATAGTCTTCCTATTGAGTGCTTGATGAAGTTGCGACTGCCTGCCTGAGGTGCTCCCTTCTCCTTTTGCTCCCCGCACTTGTCTTTCAGAGAGGTTTATCCAAGTTAAGAATCTTGGTTTCACTTTTGACCATGGCCTGGTCTGGGGTTGCCAACTCTCCAATCACACAAACCCAAACACCCTTGCTCTGCCCCTTCCCTTAGGCCCCACCTACTCCACCCCGCCTCCCTCCATCTCTCGCTCTCCCCCACCCTCACTCACTTTCACTGGGCTTGTGCAGAGGTTTGGGGTGTGGGCTCTGGGCTGGGAGGTGGGGACGAGGGGTTGGGAGTGTGGGAGGGGGCTCCAGGTTGAGCCTGGGACAGGAGGTTGGGGTGCAGAAGAGGGTGTGGGGTGCAAGCTCCGGCCAGGAAGCGCTTACCTCTGGCAGCTTCCGGGCAGCAGGGCCAAGGCAGGCTCCCTACCTACCCTGGCCCCACGCCGCTCCCAGAAGCGGCTGGCACATCCGGGGAGTTGGGGGGACGCAGGGGGCTCCGTGTACTGCCCATGCCTTCAGGCGCCCCCCCCCCCCCCAGGGCGGCAGGGACATGCCAGGCACTTTTGGAAGCGGGGCAGGGCAGGCCTTAGCCCTGCTGCACCACCAGCACCTAAAATCTCCCAGTTTGCCTTCAGTAGCCTCCGGGAGATAGGGCAAGATTCCAGGAAACTCCCGGCAAAACCGGGAGGGTTGGCAACCCTATGGCCTGCCCATGGAAGCATGAAACATATCTGACACTGTAAAAAAGTGTGTTTTTTGGTTGTGCAATCTGCATCTTAACCATTTAATGACCTCATAACAGCAACACAGACTCTAGTAGGGCGAGCAGATGTCCTGATTTTATAGGGACTGTCCCGATTTTGGGGTCTTTTTCTTATATAGGCTCCTATTACTCCCCACCCCCGTCCCGATTTTTCACACTGGCTGTCTGGTCACCCTAGACTCTCGTGACAAATCTGGTTTACTGTAAATCCCTTGTCAGTCTTCTCATTGTGGCTACTCCTTCGCCCACAGTTTCTTCAGAACGTTGCATCACAATTGCTTTGTGGCTTGAGCTACCATGATCACACTGTGCCTGCCCTGTATGCCTTAGAGTTGGTGGCTATAAAGGAGCAGTTTAAAAATCAGCAGTCCCAGTTTTAAAGTCATAGACCCTAATGGCTTTGGATCCTGATTGTATCAAGGGCTACCTACTAGTGGAACTTGTACTAAGGTAGGGTTACCATACGTCCGGTTTTTCCTGGACATGTCCGGCTTTTCGGCAATCAAACCCCCGTCCGGGGGGAACTGCCAAAAAGCCAAACGTGTCCGGGAAAATGCCGGCCGGGCACTTCCCCTCCCGCGGCTGCTCTGCTCCTCCCCTGACTCTTCGGCTCTGTTTAAGAGCCGAGCTGCCTGAGCGCTATGGGCTTCAGGCAGCCCCCTTGCCTCGGACCCCAGCCGCCGGCCGAGCACTTCCCCTCCCGGGCTCCGGCGGCTGGGGTCCGCTATGACGGTTGCCTCTTGTACTCTTTCCTGTTTTGTTAGCAAACAAAATATGAACCAGGACTTTAAAAGTTTCCAGCTACAGAAGAAGAATTTAGATGAGCAATATATTTCAGATTTGCTTTATGCAAGGTTTTTGCTGGGAATTCATGAAGTTATTTCAGTGTTGGGGGACCCTTGTCTGGAAAAAAATGCAAAAACTGCTATCCCTTCCTTCCTTCTAAATACCTAGGGATTTCAGAAGCCTCTGAACATGGTACAATATGTACCTCGTTGAAATGAGCTGAGGCAACCTGAAATGTCTTTTGTTACCTTAAATCCAACTCAAACATGCATATGCAAGTTGTTTTTGTGGACCTGCATTTCAGAGACACCATACAAGACACCCTTCCAAATGTGGTTACCTGAGCTGCACGTGAAATTTAGCATATACACTTTTATGTTGCAAGATGTGAGCATCAATATGCAAATTGCTGTTTAGATAGAGTTACCCATTCTGCCCATGTAAATTATGCTTTTGTATATTCATATTTTCCAGTATAATTTAAAACTCCATGTTTGAAAAAACATGTTTCTGTTTTTCAGTTTTAAATCTGTCAGGGAAAATGCGGTTGCTAATTTCCTGATTAGCTGGCTTAGAAAAGGGAAGTTAGACACTAAGCAGTAGTATGGGGGTGGGGGAGGTGCCTAACGCTGAACAATAGTTTCTGTAGTTCTGGGGTTGGCAATATATCCTCCTCAAAAGGAGATGTGGGCAACCTATTGATCAAGAAAGAGATCTTTGAGTCATTGAGGATAATTCTCTGAAAACATCTGTTCAATGTGCAGTAGCAGTCAAAAAGCTAACAATGTTAGAAACTACAGTATTAGGAAAGGGATAGATAATAAGACAGAAAATATAATGCCAGTATATAAATCCAAGGTGTGTCCACACCTTGAATACTGCTTGCAGTTCTAGTCACCCCAATTCAAAAAAGATGCACTAGAAATGGAAAAGGTACACAGAATGGCAACAAAAATGATTAAATGTATGGAACAGTTTGCTTATGAGGAGAGATTAAAAAGACTGGGGCTATCCCGCTTGGAAAAGAGATGACTAAGGGGGGATATGATAGGGGTCTATAAAATCATGAATGGTGTGGACAAAGAATAAGGAACTGTTATTTAACCCTTCACATAACACAAGAACCAGGGATCACTCAATGAAATTAACAGGTAGCAGGTTTAAAACAAACAAAAGGAAGTACTCTTCACACAACTCACAGTCAACCTGTGGAACTTGCTGCCAGGGATATTGTGAAGGCCAAAACTACAACTGGATTCAAAAAAGAATCAGATAAGTTCATGGATGACAGGTCCATCAATGGCTATTACCATGATGGTCAGGGATGCAACTCCATGCTCTGGGTGTCCCTAGGCCTCTGACTGCCAGATACTAGGACCAGACAACAAGGGTATGGATCATTTGATGATTGCCCTATTTTGTTCATTGCCTTCGAAGCATCTGGCAGTGGCCAATGTCAGAACAAAACACTGGGCTAGATGGACCACTGGTCTGACCCAGTAGGGCCATTCTTATGTTCTATTAGTAGAGCTCTCATGTGTTCTCTACATTCACTATCAAGGAAGACTCAGAGGTGGTGACCCCACGTGCCATCATTACTCCCATGATTTCTACTTGTGTGAATGGATCAAATTCTTAAGAGGTAAGTGAGAGAGGTGGTATCCCCGTGTTCAGCAGAAGGTTTATGAAAAGAATTATGCTTCAGAAAATTCCTGCAGAGCATGACTTTGCTGTCTACTTAGTAGAGGACAGGCAGGCTTTCTTTGCCTTCTTCATGGCAGTAGCATAGGTTTGCATTAATTCTGGGTCTCTAGGTCCGTCTGTATCAGACAGTTTCTCTCACGACCAAAACTAGTTTTCTTCCTATTTTTCCTGTTGCAGTTTATCCATGAACATGGTAACCGGTTTATGTGGTGGAGTGGGAAAGGGTGCTTTGGTGGAAGAGTGTCTACCAGCAATATTCCAGAGTGGCTATAGTGCTCCACTAATTCTTATATGCCTTAGCCTCTTGGTTGAGGAGAGTCTTCTATAAGTACATTTGGGAATTTAGCGTGGTGCAGAAATTTGGGGGGCTGACTCATGATTTCCCCTTGTTTGTATAATGGATACAGTTTTTATTTTAGATTGGAGGAGTAAGTCGATGGCATGGAAGAAATAACTAGTTTCTCTTTCCTGTGTATGTATCCTATCTGATGAACTAGCCCAGGACATGACTGGCTGGCATGCTCTCGGAGATTACCTATATGAAACCTAAGGTGCAGAGTTCAGACAAAAAATGTTGGGCTATTATATAAGCCATAGTCTACGTCAATGTTTCCCCAAGACAATGAGTCTTCTGAATTTCATCACTGTCAGAAAGCATCTCTCTAAGTTCCTTTGGGAAGCACTTGGTGTTTAGCTGTTTGCTAATTACTAGGTATCCAGATTAGTCTGTGGGCTCACAATTTAAGTGGACATACAAAATAGATTTTTTTTTAAATGAACTTTTACACAGTTGAGATTAGTCAGGAATAGAGTGACTACCCAAACTCCAGATTTATGCTCTATGGGTATGTATTTGTGCTGCCTATTGTGTCCTCTTGGGTGATGCAAACTAAGAGGTCTCAGGATTGTCAGCTAGGTTTTTAGGGTAAAATGCAGGTTAAGACATTCATCTGTAATAAAATAGTGGACACAGAAATACTTATTGACCAACAATGGACTTATTTTAACCTAATGTAAAATAACCAATTTTTGATGAGTTGTCAAACAAGCAGGTGACTAAAACAAAAGTGTTTCAACTATTCAGCACAACAGAGTATATGATATCTGAGGACAGTTTATCAACTTTCGTCATAATATCTACGTTTAACTATCCCCTTCCTCTCCACCTTAAAAAATACAAAGTTGTCCACCGATTGAATCAATTAGATATTGGATATGAAGAAAGGGAGCATAATCAAACACATGGCCTATGGGTTATGCTGTAAAAAGCTTACATTTCTCCTACACACACAAAAAATCCATTTAACTTTGCAATCAGTGTACTCATAAGAGCCACGCTAGAGCTGATCATTATTGCATCAGAAGTTGCTTCTTCTGAGAACATGTTCTCACTTATCTTTAAGATACAGGTTAGCAAAACAGAATGTCTTTAAATACACCAGCTAGCACAACAGAAGCTGTCGCCATTGCCACTATTTAGAATGTAGCTTCCAAGACGTCTCTGTGGGAATTGGTAAAATCCAGAGCTCAATATTGTGGAAGGCCTTGTGTTCCCAGAGACAGCCTATACCAGATATTAACAAACAGTATTCCTAATACTCAATCACTAATCATAGAACATACTATATATAGAAAATGACAGCTTTTTTAGTTCATATTTTCACATTCACTTCAGTTTTTACGATAGAAAATGACACCTTTTTTACTTCTTATTCTCACGTTCACTTCAGTTTTTAAATCCACTACTGCACAAAGAAAAAGAGTGCACCAGGGGAATACAGCTAATTATTGCTTTCAATATAAACAAACCATTAACTACCAGAAAGCATAGAAACCAGCTCCCTAAGGGCCCTATTTACTAAACTTCTACTCACTTTCTGTGCATGAGGCAACTGGATCATTCAACTTCTGAACATTCAACTCTACTCTAAGTTCTTCAGTCTTAACCACATATCAAAGGAAGTGCAGACCAAAATATAGGGCGTGGTCTACACTTAAAGATTTTACTGTGTCAGTTAGGGGTGGGATTTTTGTTTTTAAACCAACAAAGCTATGTCTGTAAAAGTCCTACTGTATATACAGTTCCACCAGTATAGTTAATGTAGGTTTCCCGAACTAGCATAAACTACACTGGTAAAATCACTTTTATACTGATATCAGTGCATCCACACTAGAGCATTTTGCTGGTATAGCTATACTAGTAAAACTATACCAGCCAAGCTCTCCTAGTGTAGACAAGGCCTGTAGTAAGAGGAGGCCCTGAGAGATAAACCTTGGTATCAGAGGCCTGGTATGAGGCCTAAGGCCTGAACTAAAGTAATGGTCAAGACTTTGCAAACATAAAGCAAAGTTAAGCTGTGAGCCAGAGGCAGGCCCTGCTCACAGAAGCTGGCAAGGAAAGGGCTGATGCTGCAAAAAGAGACATACCTAAAAGGTACTGGACACCAGATATCAGAACATACACTATACTGGAACATTCCACAGATAACATGGAACAGGCCGACCCATCCCAATGACAGGGGCAAAAGGGTAAAATGATGGATAGAGTTGTTTTGATCGAACCAACATGTACAAGGTGATAGGCAGCACCTTACTCCGTAGAGGGGTTGTACCTTGCTGCGTAGAGGGGTTGCACCTCAATACGTCAGGAGTGATGTATAACTTGTTTGTACCTGTGTATAAGAATGTATCCTTGGGGCGGTATCTTTGTCCAGCCGAGGGGGCAGTGGAAAGTCCCGCCACTGACTGAGCTGAGTCCATTGCCGAGCGGCACTTTCTCGTAGTATGCCCTGACTTAGGCTAAGAAACCTACAGGGAACCACAATTGTGTCAGGGTCGCAATAAACCTGGCCGAGGTGCCTTCGTACCTTACTAGACTCTGTTGCTATTGGGGGTTCTCGTCAGGTTTGCTGTGTCAGCTATCTGCAGAGCTGGGACCGCACACAGAGGGAACACACACACGCAGCCGAATGATATTAACACAGGAGAAAGCAGAGCACCACACCGGTAGCATCTGACAACAAGGCCTAGAATGAGTCCACTGAAAACTTGTGTTAAGAATCAGAGTCCCCAGATGTACTTAAGTCAACCATATATATACATATTTTTAAGAGTTAAACTACTATACAGGTTCCCTTAGAAGGTGGCAGAGTCAGATTTTTACCCATTTGTTTCTGGATGCCAATATATCATTAGTCTGGTGATACAAGCACACTAGCGCTCCAGAAGCCCCACAACCTGCCTCGCGCAGCTGCTTGGAGGCATGCTGAGATCTTGGATTGCATCACTATCTGGGGAGAAGCACTGTTACAGGAAGCTGTTGTGGTTAGCCACAGAAATAAAGCTTGTGTGAAAAGCAGATGTTCACGAGGGGCGGGAGCAGGATGCCAACTAGTGCTGGAAAAAGCTCAAGCAGTTCAGAAGAAAATACACTGAAACAAGAGATGAAATGAGACCATCTAGTAGGGACATGTGATCTGTCCATTTTTGGATGAACGAGACAGGATTCTACAAAAATATAGTACTAGCCATTCCAGGCAGTATTTGGAACCCGGTGCTGGCTCTCTCCCCATACTGAGGATGACTGGCTAGACCCACAGGAAAATGAGCAGGAGGATGCTGGAAAGGAGCTGTCCCTTTTTTGTGACTCAGGACCCTGACGGCGGCCAGCTGGAAAGCCAGTCCCAGTTCTACTGTGTTACAATGGACCCAGTTCCTGCCCTGCATTGTCTGAGGCCGAACACCAGGCTGGAACTGAACGGACAGATCCCCTAGAACTTTGGCATCTAAATACCTATCTTTACAATCTATTTTTTATTGTTATTGTTGGTGGATGTGAGCTAGGAGCCCCCACCTCCCTCCCACCCTGCCCTTGTACTGCTTCAAAATGGTGCCCCCAGCATGGTGCAGTGGAAGTTTGTACCCCACCCATCTTCTATCCTCCTAAGGAAAAAGGACAGGATTGGGAGACAGGATTCTAGCCCCAGCTCTGCCAAACTAACTCTAAAATAGTTTTGAATCAGTTAAAATTGAACCAGCAGAGGAGTTTAAGACTTGATGCAGACCTACTACAATCACAATTATACTGAAAGCAGTATGGAATGTTAGCAGCAGTTATTTGTGAATACACTTTTATACAAGCATTCAAGGAGCATGAGCCTGTACTGGGACCACCAAAATTCTCCACTATATTCAGACCTTGTATGACTTTTGGACAAATCAGTGAACATCCCTGCACCTGAGCTTCAACATCTGCAGACCCAAGCCAATGTCATGTAACCACCATGCTTTACTAATTAAAGACAAATGCAGCAGCTGAATCTTCATTCCAGTGGTCCACGGACCATGAGTCCTATTCTCTTAAATACTCCAGGAGAAATACCACTAAAACAAATGTGTGGGTCTATCTGCTAGATCTAGTATACATGAACTTTGTATACCTATGGTGCAGAATGAATATTAATTTTAATCAAGAAAAGCTTGCATATGTGATGTTTCAGCTTTTTCTAGCAGCTAGTGCAATTCATAGATTCCAATGCCAGAAGGGACCACTGTGATCATCCATTTTGACCTCCTGTATAACACAGGCCATAGATATAATAGCTAGAGCATTTCTTTTAGAAAAACATCCAATCTTAATTTTAAAATTGTCAGTGAAAATCCACCACAACCCTTGGTAAGTTGCTCCAATGGTTAATTACTCCACCATTAAATATTTACACCTTATTTCCCGTCTGAATTTGTTTAGCTTCAATGTCCAGCCACTAGATTGTGGTTTATCTTTTTCTGTTAGAATTGACAAGCCTATTATTAAATACTTGTTTTCCATGTAGGTGCATATAAACTGTCACCCCTTAACATTCTCTTTGGTAAGCTAAATAGATTGAGCTCCCTGAGTCTATCACAAAAAGTCATGTTTTCTAATCCTTTAATCATTCTCATGGCTCTTCTCTGAACCCTCTCCAATAACTCAACATCTTTCTTGAATTGTGGGTACCAGAACTGGATACAATATTCCAGGAGCAGTCACACCAGTGCCTAATAACAAGGTAAAATAACCTCTCTACTCCTGCTCGAAGTTCCCAGTTTTTGCATTAGCCCTTTGTCCACAGCATCTTGGAGCAATGAACAACAACAAAAAAAATTATCAATGGAATATCCTAAAATAAAGAAAATATTCTTTTTTGAGCACACCAATGTCTTCAAGAACAAGTCAAATAACAGAAGCAAAAATAGAGTAAATAACTCTCTTGTGCATTCATATCATTGCTTCTAGATAAACATTAAGTGAAGAAAGGAAATCCACCTGCACCTTGAATTTCATCAAGAATTCACATCAGTGTTTAAGTATTTATGTACCAACACACAAGACTGTTTTACAATGTTAAAATCATACGCAGTAACGCAATATATATAGTGTTAATTTTTCATCTGGTGAGATTGCTGTACTAGTTTTCCAAGCAGAATAATTCAAAGTAACTTGTCTTTTACTGTAAGTATTGAGATTATTTAACTATTTAAAAATCTGGGAAAAAGTTATCTGACGTTTTAATGTTATAAATGGGTCAAAAGATTTTTTTAAAAATAAAACAACAAATGGCAAGTATTCAGCAAATATAAAAAAACCACCTTTTCTTGAACTGAAATTAAAAGAGTACAGTGTCTGGGGAAAATAATAAAATGAACAAAACATTTGATTTTGGAGAATAGCTGTTATAAAACCAAACTAACTTTAAGAATAAGGGTTTTAAGATGTGCATTTCCCAAGACAATCACAAAGGAACTATTACACTCAATTCTGTTAAAAGGATATCAAGTATTATTTTCAGGTTACTAGAAAAGTGAAATCTTTGAGTTTTGCAGACGCAACCTCAATTTGTATGTGCATCTGTTCAAATTTTTGTGTGAAGAAGCATTTGCGTCTGGCATAGAGTGTCTGTATGTTTATGTGTACACCCAAACTATGGCCACATTTACTCCTCTGTGTTTTTAAAGCAAAAACAAGATTTAAAGATTAAACTTACCCGATGACAAACTTCTGTTTTAATTTCTTTAAGAGCACGTTCAGAGAACACACAGCCACAATTCCGCAAAAAACAAAACCTTGGGAAAAAAAATAAAACCAGAGTAATTTGATTCTAACATTTTAGAAAATTTAGTTTACCAGTAACAGACATTTTATTTCATACATGTGTAATAAATAAATTAAACCAACACTGCAGATGGCAGCAAGTAATTTACCTATTAGCTTTTTGTACACCTCCTTGTGGCTAATCAAGAGAAACACAAGTATGACATAGCTAATTTGTATTAATGATAGTGAGGCTCATTATAATTACTAACTAAACAAACAATAAAAATCAAGCATTCTGAATTACGCAATGTACTTTGTTAATTTATTCTGACTAGTCTAATTTAGTTTATTTTTATACTATTTCAGTGAATACTAACAAGTTTACTACAATCTCTCAAAAATTAATGAATTCTTACAAGACCTCACTATACTTTGCTACTGATCCATGTAGGTTCTCCAGATCCTCTGAAGTATCTAAGCACTAATCAAACTCTCGTATTTGTATGATGAGCACTCTGATGAGTGAGGGACATTCTCCACCATGACTTTTCCTGTTGTGGCTACTGCAAAGATCATATTCCTAGCCCATCACTTTCCCAACCCGTGTTGCCCCTTCCTTTGCACACCTCCACTGGCTCCACTTTCTCTATCACATCAAACATAAGCTGCTTGTATTAATTTCCTTCACAGTCTATCCCCACTTTATCGTTTCTCATTCACTAATGAGCCATCAATCAGCCATCCAGCCTCCACTGCCTACTTGTTAAATTTTCAAAGAAATTTCCTCATATACTTTCCATAGGCTTCCCCTCACACTTGTGAGGTGCCCCCTGCAAACATGCACTAAGCTACCTCATTATCCATCTTCAAAACCTCTCTCAAAAGCATTTAGGAAAAATGTGGACAAACTGGAAAGAGTCCACAGGAGAGCAACAAAAATGATAGAAGGTTCAGAAAACCTGACTTATGAGAAAAGGTTAAAAAAATCTGGGCATGTTTAGTCTTGAGTAAAGACAACTGAGGGGGGAGCTGATAACAGTCTTCCAATATTTTAAGGGCTGTATACAGAAAGAATTGTGATTAATAGTCCTCCATGAAGGCATGACAAGAAATAACAGGCTTAATCTGCAGCAAGGGAGCTCTAGGTTAGACATTAGGAAAAACTATAAGGGTAGTTAAGCTCTAGAGCAGGAAGCGTTTAAAAACAATTGGACAAACACCTGTCAGGGATGGTCTATGTTTACTTGGTCCTGCCACAGTGCAGGGGGTTGGACTTGACTTCTCAAAGTCCCTTCCAGCCCGACATTTCTATGATTCTAAGATTCTATGTGTCTGTCAGGGAGGGTTTAGGTATACTTAATCCTGCCTCAGCACAGGGGGCTGCACTAGATGACCTCCAGCCCTACAGTTCTGTGATGCATACAACAAAAAGTTGGTAATGGTTAGGCTGCTGAGACCACAGTCTATCATGCTGACCAATATGCTCTCACTGTTTCCCTGTACTCCCCAATCTGCATCGCTTTATTGTCTCTTGATTTATAGATTGTAAGATCCTTAGGGCAGGGTTTGTCTTTTTTTGTTGTTGTTCTTGTATGACTGTACAGCGCCTAACACAATGAGGCCCTGGTCCATTAGTAAGGCTCGAAGGCACTACAGTAACACCAATAGTAAATAAATAATAATGTTGGTGCTAGTTATAGTAATTCTCAAAGCATTTGATTTGAAAATTAATTTGAGAAGTGGATTAAACATAATGGCCATTTTTAAAAATATGAACCAAAGTAAAATGCAGAGTCTTAGAGCGGTTTAGCTAATTTTATGATTCCTACCATAATTCAGTTTTCCAGTGTTCAATATAAAAATTTTTGAAGTTAACACAAACATAATTCTTACTTTTGTACAATCCAAAATAACCATGTTACTATGCATAAATAAATAACATAACAAATTTTCTGCTAACTACTAAATGAGCAGTATTGCCAATGGGAGCTATATTCTTAACATTGTCTTTGAGATATTCAGAAAGAGAAAGAGAAAAAAGTGTGAGACGGATCTGTTAATGATTCTGTATAAGGTTTATATGCTTTGGGAAAGAGCTTCCTTTCCAACAACCCGATATTGCAAAAAAAAAAAAGCTTCAAAGTACCATTAAGTAAGAGTCATCCCCTCCTCCATCCTGAAACATTTGCTGACATTAAAAAGAAAGCATTCATGAACCGATAAATGAGCAATTAGACATTCACCTGCCTGACTGTTAGTTACTGAATATAGTACAATTTAAAATGGATTCTTGGAATGAATAGGCATTAAAGAAGAACATTTTTCTTGCCTGGGGTAATTATTTTGAGAGGCGGAATATTAGGTCATTCATCATCACAAAGAAAATGGGTGAGGAGATCTTGAACATAATTTGGTAGACTTCCACTCTAATTTCACAGATCTGCCACTATTACATTCCTCCAAAATAATGTGTCACAACAGGAGAACTCCCTGGGGCTTACCCCGCACCACTGAAGTTAATAGGAGTTTTGCAGTAGACTTTCAGAGGGAGAGGGATTAGAGCCCCCTAATGGAGTTATGACAATTTACAGCTGCTCAGGATCTGCCCTCCCAATATTTTAACAGTTTCTACAATATTAATTTACACAGTTCGAAGTAAAGTCTAGTTAAAGTTACATGTACGATACTAACCGATGCCTTCCATTCATTTCCAAGCCCACCACAGGGCAAATAAAGCGTGCACACTGGATGTCGTCATATTTATCACCTTTTGTGTTCCCTTTATCACCTTTCCAAGCTGGATTATCTGCAAGGTTCAGTTCTGTTACATTCTGAAAGAGACAAAGGTAAGTTTTTAAGTTGTGTTCTAATGATGCTTGAGACATGTTGAAGTGGTGATATTCCTGAAGACACATTTTCCTTTAGGGCTTTGTAGTGGGGCAGTTGCCCCACTTTGGCAGAGGGAGGTGAAAGCAGGCTGGAGGGAGCCTGTGCAGAACCCGGCCAATCAGAGAAGGGCAGAAAGGCAGCCAATCAGGGCCAGGCTGGGCCCTACATAAAGGCTGCAAAGCAGAGGCGGCAGTCCCTTCCTGACAAGCAAGGGAGAAGGACTGGCTCCCTGTAGACAGAGCACCTAGGCGAGAGCAGTGCTGGGCAGGCTCAGGGGAGCAGAGAGAGAGCTCCGGCCTGTTACATGCCAGGCGGCGGCCCCTGATGAAAAGGGTCAAGAAGGTATAAGGACCAAGGGGAAGTGGCCCAGAGTACACAGGGAAAAGAGGGGATTGAAGGAGGGCAGTGGGAGGCTTCCGCTAGAGGGTTCTGTAGTGGGAAGGCCTGGGTCCTCCCCTCTTACACTGCACGTTACCATGAAGGAGCATGGCCAAAGGACAGTGCCTGAGGCAAGGGATTAGACTTTGGGGCAGCAGGTGCAGACTGAGGGCTGCTGATACCCCCGGAAGGGGGGAAAACAGAGCAAGGGTACAGCCAAAGGGCTGTATCCAGAAGATGCCGCAAGCCAGGGAGCAATGCGGGTCCCAGACAGCACAGCAGGCAATGGGTGGGACACAACCCGCAGAGGGCGCTCCACAGCTAGGACAGAGCTAATTCCTGGAGCGACCAGCAGGAGGTGCCGCGGTGGTGAGCACAACCTATTACAGGCTTATTATATGAAGAAATGATGAAATTCAACAAAGACAAGTGCAAAGTACTACAGTTAGAAAGGAAAACCAACTGCACAACTACAAAATGGAGAATAATTGGCGAGGGTGTAGTACTGCTGAAAAGGATCTGGGGTTATAGTGGAGCACGAATTGAATGAGTCAACAATGTGATGCATTTGCATAAAAGACTAATATTCTGAGGTATATTAACAGGTGTGTCATCTATAAAACACAATTGTCCCTCAGCACTGGTGAGGCCTCAACTGAAGTACTGTGTCCAATTCTGGGCACCATACTTTAGGAAAGATATGGACAAACCGAAGAGAGTCCAGAGGAGAGCAACAAAAATGCAAAGGTTAGGAAAATCTGATATGAGGAAAGGTTAAAAAAAACTGGGCATGTTTAGTCTTGAGAAAAGATAACTGAGGGGGGGATCTGATAACAGTTTTTCAATGTGTTATGGCTGTATATAAAGAGAACTGTGATCAGTAGTTCTCCATGCCCACTGAAGGTAGGGCAAGAAATAATGGGCTTAATCTGTAGCAAGGGAGATTTAGATTAGATATTAGGAAAATCTTTCTAACTATAAAGGTAGTTAAATCCTGGAATAGGCTTCCCAGGTAGGTTGCGGAATACCCATCACTGGAAATTGTTAAGAACAATTTGGACAAACACCTGTCAGGGATGGTCCAGGTTTGCCTAGTTTTGCCTCAGCACAGGGGCCTGGACTTGCTGACTTCACAAGGTCCCTTACAGCCCTTCATTTCTATGATTCTATTTTATGTTAGAGCCTTCAATGACATTTATAATGACAATGACATTTTAGTGTCAAAGACACTGTAAAGTTTTTATAAGTTCAGCCATATAGCAGCTCTGAAATTTTACACCTGCAAAATGTTTGTGACATATCTGGCATGGGAGACTCAGGATTCTATTCCTGACTGGCAGTGTTCTAACAGTGTCCTAATTCTGCAATACAGTATAAAGATTTAAAAATAAATATTTACAAAGTGGCCATATTGGCTCAATATCAACTAGCCTCTTTCCCAGTTTAGCCTCACTGTGCCTCTCTTTACCCACTGTTTAAAAGGTGATAATACCACCTGTGTTACAGGAGTGGTATGGGCTTGGCTATTAAATAGTGACATGCAAGGTATCATGAGTAAGGCTACGTTTCAGTCACAAGTATTTTTACTAAAAAGTCACAGACAGGTCACAGGCAGTAAACAAAAATTCACGGCCCGTGACCTGTCCATGACTTTTACTAAAAATACCCATGGCTACAACTTGGGGGTCTGCCTGGAGGCCCCGCGGGTGCTGGGGGAGGGCGGCCCAGAGGGTGGGGGGGGGGGGGAAGGGCAGCGGCGTGCGGCCCGGGATCCCGCTGGCTCCCTACCTGGCTCTGCGCCTCTCCCCACCGCAGCAGCAGAGTTTGGGTGTGGGAGGGAGAAGGGGGCTGGGGCATGGGACGGGGTGAGGTGGGCTCTGGGCGGCGCTTACTTGGGGGGCTCCCCGGAAGCAGCGACATCCCCCTTGCTCAGCTCTTAGGCGGAGGCATGGCCAGGCAGCTCTGTGACAATCCCACAGCCTTAATCATGAGCTATTCACAGAGCAAAGGGTGATCCAAATGCAGCTCTAAATTCTATGAGGTGACATGGGCAACTCTCATGTTTAATGAAGAAGTGCAGCTTACGAAGACAACACGGTACAGCATGCAATACTTCAGGGCAGGACGAATGCCTGTTTGGATCAAGATGGAGTACAGCAACTGGGTGTAGTAGTTTCCACAGGTTGCATCCTCATAGTATAGAAGAAAGTGACTGAAATCTGCTCCATTTTATACAGACTGGGTACAGACTTTGGCTGCCTAGCAATTTGAGATTGTCACCATTAGTTAAAAGTATGTATTCCCCTCCCATACAATATATCATAAAAAGACAGATAGCCTGCAGCATAGCAGAAGTGTCTCCGATATTGTAAGCCAACACAATTGCTACTAAAGTATCAGACTGCCTAGAAATGAGATGCTAAATTTACATGCTATATAAGAATTTACAAAATTATTTTCTAAACTTTCCATTTTGAACTGGAAAGAGTGCCAGAACAGTATTTGAAAAATTAAGATATTAATTGGCTGCCTTTTAGAATCAGATTTAAATTTTGGCATCCGCTTACCTTAATGCTCCTGATATATGATGCAGCCTGCACAAGGGATTTATCAGACGACTTATCCAGTAAAAATTCAATGATAGCATCTTTGTTATACAGCCTACAACATAAAATTTGTAGTCAAAATTCTGTGACTTTCATAAACTACATTTATTCAAAAATTAGTATTTTTATCAAGAAAGCTAAAGAATAAACAATCATACCTGCCCAACTCACAGGCTACAATTGGTCTCCTTAGCTCTTCTTGACTCAGTGTGCAGTAGTACCACTGTGCCACTAATTCTGCATTTTTGTCAACCTGAAGGAGGAAAAAGCACTGGTTTATCATTCATTTCAGATGGATTTTTCCCACTGGTAGATTTATCATTCAAACCTTTACATTTGAAACCAGCACCCACACCCTATAAAATGACAACCAACCACCCTCTGGGCTCAAAATTCACCTGATAAAATGCTTTTTCAAAACTTTTAGTGAAGATTCTGCACATTTGCTAGGTTAGACCTTGATTTAGTGTTATGGGAAACAAGTGTTTTGCCTATGTCTGACTTGAAGCCCAATCCTGCTAACCTTTACTCATGCAAGTAGTCCCACTGATTTCAATAGGACTCCTGTCAGACAAATGTCTAACTGCATGTGTTACAACTGCATTAGATTATAAACTCAACTAGGAAGGTGGCGGCTGGGGGGAAGAGGGACAGCACAGGGAGTGTCTTCTAGTGCTATGGTTTTCAACCTGTGGTCTGCGGACTGCTGGAAGTCTGAAGACTATGTCTAAGGGGTCTGCAAAAAGTTGTCATTATCATAGAACAGCAGTTTTTAACCTTGGGTCCACAGACTATGTCTAAGACTTCCAAAGGGGTCCATGCCTCCATTTGGAATTTTTGAGGGGTCTGAAAATGGAAAAAAAAGTTGAAAACCACTGTTCTAGTGGTTCCCAACCTTTCTGTTGGAACCCATTCCTTGGGATGGATTGAAAAAGGATAATGTTGTTCCTTATATTTTGTCTATTATCATCTGTTCTCTATTCCTCTGTCTTCCCCCTCTTCCCTCACTCATCTGTTACAAGTTTTTCTGCTCACTTGTCTCTTTCCACCTGTTCCTCTTCTCCCCTAAGGCTGTGGCTGCCCGTCGGTATGACCCAGTGCTAAGGCAAGTGAAATGAGAGCAGAAAAGCAAAGTTTGGGCTGGTAGGCTGTTGCCTGAGCCTACAACCTGTAAATGTGAACTACTACTTCAGCTAACCACATTGTGGGCCACAAGAGAAATAGGAAAAGACTATGGATGGATTTAAAACAGCTGCTTGGTGCTTTATACATGGCAAAATGTTTGCCATGTTTGTGTACATTCCTGGGGATGGCCATGAGGTCCTGCAGCTTTTTCCATTCACACTGATTCTCTCCTCTGATCTGCCCCTCAAGGCAAGAGCAGATAAAATCACTGAGAACATTGTACATGCTTGATACATTAAAAAAAAAAAATAGAAGAGATCTAACTAGCTGTCAGAATGCCTTTAGTGCCATAGTGTAATACAGACATTGCCATACTGAATCAGATCATTGATCCATCTTGTCCATTATTCTGTCTCCAGGAGTAGCCAATACTGGATGTCTTCCGAGGAATAACTGCCCATAGGGGAAGTTTCTTCCTAACTCCATGCAGCTAGTGGGTTGGCTTAACCCCAGAAACACAGGGGCTTACATCCGATTGGACAAAAAGTGCATAATGTAACCATAGCTAGCATCCAAGAATGCACCCATAGAAACACACAACCCCTTTTGAATCTTCCTGAACTGCTGGCTATCACTACCATGTAGCAGTGAACAGCAGGTGAGTGCCATGCTGTGCAATAAGTGGCGCACTCTGCCCGTTTTACTGGCATGAAGTTTAGCTTCATTCCCATAACAAGCCGTCACAAAAAGCTGCCGCGCTCGGTCAGTGTCAGATAAAGAACAACCTCCACCTGGAAAAACACGCTGCAGCCTCACATTTCCCCTGGGGGTCTGCAGGGGGAGAGAGAGATTCCAGAGGGGTTTGCAATCGCCAGCTCCGAGACTCAGGGCTATTTCTCCAAGAGTCACTAACAGGCTTACAGCGGGGATCTCCAGCTGTTTTACTGGGGGCGTCCCCTGGCTTCCTGTTCAAACCTCGACTGCAGGCCCAGCTCCCCCTCAGTGACCAGGCTTCCCACACTCCCGGGGGGGGGGCTGCAATCCCCGCCCCCCCCGTTCCCCCCCGGACCGGGCCAGCCGCCCCCAGCCATGGCTCCCTGGAGCACACTCCTACCTTCTCGACCTTACGAGGCCCTTTCACTAATTCGTGTCTCTTGGGGATGGTCCCCCCGTCGCAACCCATCGTTCCCTTCCAATCTGCACTTCCGCGTCGTCCCCTCTCCCACAACAAACGTACTTCCGGTAGGATGAAGAGTGCTTCCGGCGCACGAGGATGACGCACCAGGGACTCGGGTTGCTAAGGTCCCCTAGCAACCAGTCACCCGAGAGGCGGGGGAAGGGGAGGAGGTTGAGGCTGTGGCCTTGAGCTCAGTGTCCGTCCCTGTATGGATTGAGTGGCTGGTGGGAGGGCCCATCCTGCTCCCACAATACGCACTGTATCACAGAGCCCAACAGGGCCCCCACATGTAGGGTGACTGAACAGCAAGTGTGAAAAATCAGGACGGGGGTGGGGGTGGGGGTAATAGGAACCTATATAAGAAAAAGACAAAAAAATCAAGACTGTCCCTATAAAATCGGGACATCTGGTCATGCTACCCACATGTCACCCCAAACCTGCATGCCCAGGCACCGGGAGTTGGGCCCTGGCACACAGGAATGGCACTGACACACAGCCACATGGGGATTGGCTTTGGCACATGGGGATGGACACTGACACACAGGGATGGGTACTAACATACATGGGGATGGGCTCTAGGGTTGACAACCCTCCAGGATTGTGCGGGAGTCTCCAGGAATATAAAAATAATCTTTAATTACAGATTATGTCATGTGATGAAGCCTCCAGGAATACACTCAACCAAAATTGGCAGCCCAAGTGGGCACTGACAGATGGGGGTGGGCACTGACATATAGGCGCATGGAGATGGGCCCTGGGTCATGGGGATGGGCACTGACGTACAAGCACATGGGGATGGGCACTTGGACACAGGGACAGGTACTGACACACAGGGATGGGAACTGATCTATAGGCACACTAGAATGGCACAAACATATGGGGATAGGCACTGGCATGAAGGCACACAGGGACAGCATGGGCACCGTAGGGTTGTCACCTGCCCAGTTTTTCCCAAGATCATCCCTTTTTTGAGGTAGCTGTCCTGGGAAATCTGTAAGGGTCCTCAGTATGAACTGCCAGCTGTCCAGTTTTTATGGGGGTCAGGACCATCATGGATGTCATGGGTTTTTGTACCTCAGAGGTGGCAACCCTCGGGTATATGGGGATGGACATTAGCATAGAGGCACACCACGGCAGCACAGGCACATAGGGGTGGGCACTGACATATTGGGAAGCTGAGATGGCACAGATATAAGGGCCAGACACTAGCATGTCGGCACACAGGGACAGCACAGGCACAAAACACAGAGGACTGGGTATTGGCATGTGAGCACACAAGGATGGCATGGGCACATGGGGATGGACATTGGCATATTTGCACACAGGAATAACACACAAAGACAGGTCCTGGCACTCAGGGACAAACCCCTGGGCATGGGGACATGAGAACAGGTCAACAGAATGGACTCATGCACTGGAGGCATGAATGAAATGAGCCCTTTTCTGAACCTTTTTCAGATTTCATTGGCCAGCCTCTGAGAACAGACTGCCTTTAGAGTCTCTCTTTTGTGTACCTTTGACCTTGATTTATGTCAGTGTGAAAGCAAAGCAGCAATAGTGATGTCGCTCTCTCTCCCTGTCTCTCTCTCTCACATACACACTTCTCATGCACTTCATTTTACCTCCTCCAGCTCCTTCACCTTCACACACAAAAAAAAGGTCAAATTTTGCTGCCCTTATTCTGGCAAAATTCCCATTGACTGTGGGAATTTTTCGAAAGTTAAGATTGCAGGATTGTGGTTTATTACGATTCCTCGTGCGTCCATTCAGTAAATTTCAAGGTCCATTCAGACCATGTCCTTAGTGCTGAGACTCTAAAAGGATGACAGTCATCATGTGGACACCCTCCGACTGAGAACTAGACTAAGACTAGATTTCACGTAGGCCACTGAAAGAGGCAACAGAAAGGTTGAATTTAAACAAGCAGCCTATAAGTAAAAGGTACTATATCCTTCTACCAAATCCTGGGCCAGTCTCTTTAATAAACCATTTTCATTATATTAAGACCCTTGTGTTTTTTAGTAATTTACTCTTCTTGTACCTGAATGTGATACTTGCAATACTGTTTATAGTGCAATGAAATTTTCCTTTAAAACCCCTCCAATGATTACTGTTGGATTTTGTGCAGTAAAATTACTTGCCCATTTTATATTTGAAAATCCCCACCTTAACATGTATCCTTTTCCATTCTTTCTTTGTTGATAGGAATAACAAATAGTAATAGTTATGTTGGTGTTCAGTTTCTTTCAAGAGAAAATACTACTGAAACTTCCCCATCAAAGGGCCTACTTCTGCCCTGGATTTATACATACACCTCTACCCCGATATAATGTGACCCGATATAACACGAATTCAGATATAACATGGTAAAGCAGTGCTCTGGGGGGGTGGGGAGAGGCAGGGCTGCGCACTCCGGTGGATCAAAGCAAGTTCAATATTCCGCAGTTTCACCTATAACGCAGTAAGATTTTTTGGCTCCCGAGGACAGCGTTATATCGAGGTAGAGGTATATACTATATTAGACTTCTTTGTGGTTGTTTCTTAGGTGCTCTTCAGCAAGCTATAGCTCAGAGTTACAAAACCTACTTAACTGATACCATCGTTTAAACTGATCCAAAGCAGAATTTGTTTCTGTTTGTTTTTGTTTTTTGTTTTGATAAGAAGGTTCTAAAATTAAAATGCTTTCAGAAAACACAGCTAGGAAAATATGGGGAAATGAACAAACAACTGGTTCAGCTATTAGTCTGAATTGATAGAATTAGCTGCATCACTACTTGTTCCTGTTCTCGCTCCCTTTTCTTGCATCAAATAACTGGAAAGAGATACCTAAACCAAGTACCCCATCTCCTGCCCTGCCCAATTAAGTCTGTGAGAGAGTTGTTAAGGACTTAGGCACAACATCATTTTTTGCAATGGTATATTGATAAATTAAACATATTTTTATCAATACGTTATTTATTAATGTTTTGTGAACTACAAAAATTGTAAAACTCATTTAAAAGGGAAAATAGAAGAACAAAATTAAACATCGGAAATGCAGAGAACAAATTTCTGCAGATATCAGGTCAGGCCAAAATATGTACAGTGTGCTCAAAATAAAGAGCGGCTTAAATATTTTTTCTTTGCACTTCCATCGTAAATCTGTCTGAATGCAGCTGTTTCAGCAATGCATTCTGTTGCATGTTGGAACATTACATTGAGACAGCCAAATTTTCTTTTCAGGGACAAATTGCACCCAAATTTTTGCATCCACAAATGAATTGTGACTGCAAATACTGGCAAAACTATCTGCATGATTATCAGAAGATACAGATACAAATTGTACCTACAAAAGGAAGACAAGACTTGAAAATTTAAGCCATATTTTTTTAAAAAATAAATTAATTGCTAAAAAAAAATACAAAACAACACACAAAAACCTATTTAGGTATTTATATGGCCCCCATCACTATAATATCTGAACCCCAGAGAGAGAGCGAAATCATACAAAAATCATTGGATCAAATTCCTGAACTATGCAGAAGTGTCCTCAAAATGAGCGCACATGTATCCTGCAAGAGCAGCATTACTGTGCACCCATATTCTGGCCAGCAGCAACCCAATAAACGGATTATTCCTGTCTTGACATTCACCCTCATTTTGCATGAACAACATGCACAGATCTTATGTGTGTTTAGTGATCATAAACATGCTGACCATGCTCCCTAAACTTTGAGGCCAATTCTGTAATGGTCCATTATAGCTTCTTTCATGGAAGACCTGTGAAGCAGTAGTTGCTCCGTGGGTTTAGATGAGAACCAGAATGGGGAACACAGCTTTCTCTATGGTGCTGGGTATGGGTTTTCTGAGGCCTATATACACATAATCTGCCAGAATTTGTTCCATAATGTGCTCATAACATTGTAATATGAAAGATCTGTAAATGATATTTTATTAAAAATATCCGTAGATTAAAACAAATACAGTAAACAATCCCCTGGAAAAGGGAGAACGATGACGGCTTCACATAAAAATGTATCACAGTTTAAATCTTGGTCTGTTATCAGGAAAACCAGTAAAACACTTACATTTCCAAGTGAAAAAGAATAGAAAAATATATTTAACTGCTTTGTTTGGAAAGATAAGAAATCAGACAAATAATAAAATAATTGTATAACAATGCTCGATGGCAATTTTTGCTAAGTCACTCAGACGATTGATTGGAAGGGTTGACTCAGCATTTTCCAGACAGTGCTCTAAACTGTCGTGTGGAAAGTACAAATTCTATTCCTGGTCATAGTGGGCATTTCTACACAGCCCGTGGGAGTCAGCCTCCTAGCCTAGGGTGATAGACTCGGGGTAGCTGGCTTTCACTAGCACTCTAAAAATAGGTGTATAGACAGCGCTTTGAAATTGCAGCTTGGGCTGGAGCACAAGCTCTGAAGCTTAGGAGGGGTTGTTTCACTGTCACTTCAAAGCGCCGTCTATACATCTGTTTTTAGAGCACCAGAGCATGCCCCACTAACCCAAATCTGTCAACCCAGACTGGGAGGCCAAGGCTTGCTGCCACAGCCTGTGTAACGTTCCTAGTGTCTCCTGCTCTCAGGGCCTTAGTACACCTTTCATTGCCCAACAGCAACCTCTACAGGGTATGGCTGATTTAATACTGGCATTTGGGTTCTTTGTGGAGTCCTGTCTTCCTTGGCTCTCAGGATACCATAGTTGAGGGGTTAAAACCCAGAAATAGGGGGAGATCCTAAAGTTTTCACCATTCTATTCTAAGAATGGAAAGACTTCTTCATTCCATCATTGCTCTAAACTGCTGAGTGTATTTAGACAGCTCATCAGCTTGATTTTGAAGTTCCTGCACGGCACCTGTATTTGGATACTGCACTGCAGCATTTTTGGTGGCAACCGCCAAATTCTTCAGCAGGCTACAAAACTGGCTGCTGCTGCAGAGGATGTCATTCCGAATATCCTTTTCTTGAGTTTCCTGACAGAGAGAATCTACCAACTTTTGTCCCACCATAATGATCAGTTTGCTCTGTGCTATGAAGACTTCAGGCGGTTGATTATTGCTAAGACTACTGGTAAATACCCGAATGGCCTTGTGAAGGGCACCAAAATACAGTCTACAGGTTTCTGAGAGAGTGATTTTCTTTGCCAAGTCCAGGTTGTTCTGAATATTATGCTTTTTTGACGGTGGGAAAACCTAAAAAAGGGAAAAGAAAACAAGAAAGATATTCAGTTTGGTAACACAGAAATTGTTTCCTTATCCTGTATTCTCCTGTAGTTTCAATTAAATAAATTATTCTTCTCGTCGCTGCAGCTGATTTGCCACAGCCCCAAAATTGTCGCAGCCTGGAAACCTTTTGTAATTATAAAGCACTATTTCTAGCTTTGGTAGGCCATGAAATATCAGATCTTAAAATGATATGATCCCAATTGTAATCTATCTTTTGCCCACATACACACACTTCACTTACAACATGATTTTAGTAGCTGATGTCACAGGAACTGTTGGAGTTAAAAATCAATGCTTTAAAAAGGCTGAACACTTGGAATTCTAGTTTTCTATAAAGCATTTAGGCATTTAGGCCTGATTGTACAAGGTATTGGCTTCAGGGGAGTTGAGGGTAATCAGAAATCTGAAAATCAAGGCTTTCATCTCTTATCATGGCCTTTGAGATATTAGCTGGTTCAGCCATACTCTAAATAAAGTGAAAAGGGCAAGACAGTAAATAATGCTATGATTTAAAATTCCAGGATCTCATGACATGAGGATTAGAAGGACTTCTCTAGACTAGTACAGATGCTTTCAGGACTTGTAAATTGTTCCAAGCACTGGTCCCGGACAAAAGATCAGTAAAAAAAGAAAAAAGAATTCCTTCATAAAAATTTATTTTTCCAGTCAAATTCTAGCTTTTTAAAATGTCAACAAAGTGTAGAAGCCATATATAACTTCAGGGACCAAAAGCCTTTACTAGCAACAATTTTCCAAATCAGAAATACCTTTGTTTTTAAATCTGCATTCTTCTTTGCCACCTCTTTCGCTGAAAGGGTTTTTTGTGCCTGTTCCAACCCAGGAGACTTCTGAAAAATGAAAACACTTTAAACGATTTATATATTGTTTCAACATACTATGTCAGGTTTTGTTTTAGATAGTGGCATAAGAATTCCTTGTTTTAAAACTTACATGCAGCCAAATTGTTGCTACTGTATACAATGACACCTGCTGTTAGAAGCATAACTGATCAGCTGTAATTTCTATTACAGAATTTAGGAGCTGACCCTGAAAGGAGTGGTAGCATCCGGCCCATTATCAATGAACTACTTCCAGCTAATGATAGTATTCCAGTTATGACAGAGCCATTTACTGTCTGATACTTGTTCTTTATACTCTGTTCCCAGAGTAACTTCCAATATTGTTTAAGTCGAGATATTATTTCCTGGCATTTGATTTAAATACTTTCGCTCTCTCTCTTTCAGGGTTTTATACTGCTGTCCATAGTATCTGAGTGCCTTCCGTGTAAAAGCGAGAGCTAGAGCAATGTTCCTAGTGAGCTTCTTGGAGTCGCTGGCATTTCTCCCTTTTGGGAAAAATTACTCAACTGACAAGCACCTGGAAAATTAATAAATAGATCAGGTAATCTACAGTATAAGATTAAGTTGCTTAGACCATTTAGTTTATGTTTTACCACATTTTGTAAATTACCCCTACACCTCAAAGCCACATTTTCTAGCAAATCACAAACACGGAAGCTGACATTTCCTGCATCTGAGCACCATAGTTGATGTGCACCCAAAACACAAAATTGTGCCATAACCATTAACATTAAATATGCTGACACGAAACAAATAGCACCCTAAAGAAACACATAGTTTGAAGCTGGGCTGAAAATTTAGCCCTAAGCACATCTGGGTGGTGAGGTTCAAGAATTGCTTTCTAAGAATGGACAAGCCCCACTTCTCTAGTCCTTCTATAATTGACTGGCTGCCTCGGTTGTGGCTCCCGAAGGCCTGGAGGTAGGCAATCAGGCTAGCAGGTGAAACTGAATATAAACCAAAGCGAGATTTGTGATAAAACAAAGTTAAAATAGAGCAAGTAAACTTACCTGCACACAACATGAAGCAGAAAATTGGCAGCAAATCATGTTACACTGACCTGTAACTGAACATAATCACAGTCTTCAGTGACATTTTCTCTTGATTTCTCAGAAGAGACTTTGTTTTTGTTTGGTTTATCCAAAGTATTTCTTTGGAGTGAATCAAGTTCTCTTCTTCTGGGTATTGGGATCGGCTTTGCCATTTTATAATCTGTACCAATTTTTGGTGTCTTGGTCTCTTCTTCCTTGCAATTCTTTTTGAAGAGAAGCTTTCCATTAGCTATGATGATAGATACAAATCTCTTGATATCATCTGGAATTGTGCGGGCTACCATAACAAACCGATCAAGATCATCTGGGTTATTCTGAGGTTTCTTAATGACCAGAACTTCCAGTGACCACTTGCAGTTATTCAGTGCTTCCCTTGTTTCTACCAAGATCTGGAATGAGTCTGTAAGAATTTTCAGTTGTGTTTTAATTCTGGTTTGAAGGTTATTGTCAGTGACGCAAGAGGCATTCACCTTGATGGCTTGAGCAAAGTCCAAGAATTCTCCCAAAGATACTTTTATGTGATCAATTGCTCTATGGATTTCTTCAAGGTTTGTCTCCAGGTGTTCCCGGAATCTCCACTTACTGCTTACAAAAATCATCAGACTTGCAACTGAACTGGATACACTGTGCTGCAGCTTGGTCAATGCTTCTATGGCTAAGTCAAGCTCCAATTCAATTTCTTTTGCAGGTTCTTCTGATGATGACATAGAAGAGGACTCAGCAGAAGTGCTTGATAATGTAGATAGGGTACTGGTTCTACTGTCCACACTGGAAACTGATAACCTGTCTTGTTCTAATTTGGAATCTTTTGACAGCTGTGGAGGAATGTTGTAAGTATGGTTTCCAAAACTACTGTTGTTTTTTTCAGTCCTTTTCCTGTGATGTAAAGCAGTAGGCAGCACTTTTGGAGTATCATAAACATTTGGTTCAGAGTTCTGCTCAACCCTTGGAGTCAGAAAGCTTGGTGGAACATGATAGTTACCGTTTTGCTGCAAAAGTTGCATGTCACATGAGGATGGTACATTATAACGAGGGATATCAGGAAAGGTTAATTTTCTCTGTGTTGGTGGGACATCATACATTTGTGGATTCACTGATTTGCTTTTGATATTTGTTGATGGAACATTTTGCAAACTAGAACCATATCTGGCTGGCGGTATGTCATACAGCACCTGCTTTTCCAGGGAACGACCGGAAGGATCTTTTTTTAAACCCATTTTTTCAGGTGATACCGGAATATCATAAATCCATTCTGACTTCCGAGGATTTGGCAAGGTAGTATAATGACCCAAACATTTTATTTGAGATAAATTTTGTAGTGAAATGTCATGGTCTCTTGCAGTTGTGGGGGGGACATCATACACCTGGAAAGCAGTACACAAGGTTTACAAGCGACATTTAGAAATATAAGGTCAGATCCATAGGCATAGGTCAATGAAATCGATGTAGCTATGCCGATTTATACCAACTGTGGCTCTGGCACATAGTTCTAATTCTCCTTCCTCTCTGAAATGCACAATCACATTGCAAATATGAAATATCTAATATTTTGACCAAGTATATTTTTGTCACATCCACAGATTATCAAACTGCAAGGTAATGTCGATCAAGGACAGTTTTATATAGTGAAGCAAACAAGATTTCATGAGCCTGTTAACTAGCAGAACTGATTCCAACCTCTTTAATTTCCGGTAGTCATATACACACATGCACACACGCAAATTAAAACAAAAAAAATGCACAGCTGACCACACTAAAATAATTGCACTGTGTTTACATTTTCAAAGGCTTCCTGAGATGCATACTGAGCTTATTCAGTGGCATACAATAGCTGCTTGTGTACATCTGACCTCTACAGCTGAAGAACGATGACTGATTCTGGTGCAATAAGGCCAATATAAGAATAATTATACATTTCGGGCCAGATAGTGCTTTGCTGCTTCACAAGGGTAGTGGGGAGAGAGTTCAAGATGCAACAGGAGTATGCAGTCGCTGGGCACAATTGCAGAGTCTGTGGTTTGCCAAGGTTTCCAGGGGTGCAAGACACCCTCACAAGTGGCAGGGAAGAGGTGGATCCCTGACTTTCCCCTCTTCATTGGTCCATGCAGCTGGCCAGATATACAAGGCATGGGCAAGCTGCACCTCTAATGGCTCCCCTGAACAATGGGATACTCACTGAGACACAATCCCTCCCAGAGTTTAAGCTGGGGTGTGCCGCTTCACACTGCCCCCAAAGCAAGCCAGTGTCCACTCATCACGACTGAGCCTTCAGTTTTCACTTTTCACCCAAGGATCTCAAAATGCTTTACAAATACTGGTGAAGTCTCACCACATCCCCATGAGGTGTAAGTATTACGTATTTAAAATTGTAAGTTCTTTGGAACATGGATCTCATTATTCTCATGGATCTCATTATATGGGGGAGGGATAGCTCAGTGGTTTGAGCATTGGCCTGATAAACCCAGGGTTGTGAGTTCAATCCTTGAGGGGGCCACTTAGGGATCTGGGGCAAAATCAGTACTTGGTCCTGCTACTGAAGGCAGGGGGCTGGACTCAATGACCTTTCAATATCCCTTCCAGTTCTAGGAGATGGGATATCTCCATTCATTTCATTTCATCTATTTGGCTATCCTTGTAAAGCTCCCAGCACACTTTCTGGCATGATACAATTATTATTAATAATAATATAATTCCTATTTTTAAGTGGATACACTGTGATACACATAGATTAGGTGTCTTGCCCAAGGTTGTGCATGAGTCATTGGCAGAGCGATAGCCACTAGATCACATTCTCTTCTTACAATACAATGCAAGTTATTTGTTTCTGCTTCAAGGTTACAAACATGCAGATATTCAAGAATATAAGAATCTGACATCTGTTTTACTTACCAAATAGTTCCTTGAGTCACCTTTTTTGGTGACAAATGTCACTTTAAATATAGTAAGCAAACAAATACAATGATAGTTCCATCTCCAGCAGATATCCAGTATAACTAGTCTCATTTCTTACTTTAAACTTACTTAATATTAAAAATAAAAAATCCACCAAATGTGGACTAGATTAAATTACTATAAAATGGATGCAAAACTGGCTGAAAAACCACACTAAAAGAATAGTTATCAATGGTTCACTGTACAACAGGGAGGATATATCTATTGGGGTCCTGTGGGAGTCTGTTTTGGGTCAAGTACTATTCAACATTTTCATTAATGACTTGGATAATAGAGTGGAGAATATGCTTATAAAATTTGCAGATTACATCAAGACAGGAGGTGTTGCAAGTACTTTGGAGGACAGGTTTAGAATTCAAAATGACCTTGACAAATTGGAGAATTGATCTGAAATCTATAAGATTAAATTCAATACAAGAAAATGCAAAGTGCACTTAAGAAAGAAAAAAAGCACAAATACAAAAAGAGGAAATACAAAAACGTCTAGGTAATGCTAATGTAGAGAAGGATTTGGGGAGAGGGTTATAGTGGATCACAAATTGAATGTGAGTCAACTATGTAATAGAGTTGCAAAAAAAGGCTAGTACTCTGGGGTGTATTAAAGGAGCATTGTGTGTAAGACTTGGGAGGTAATTGTCATGCTCTACTCTACTGGAGTATTGTGTCCAGTTTGGGGCACCACACATTAAGAAACATGAACAAAATGGAGAAAGTCCAGAGGAGAGAAACAAAATGATAAAAGATTTAGAAAACCTGATCTTTGGGGAAAAGTTAAAAAAATGGGTATGTTTAGACTTGAGGAAAAAAAGACCAAGGGGGGGACTTGATAACAGTCTTCAAATATGTTAAGGGCTGTTATAAAGAGGACTGTGATCAACTGTTCTCCATGTCCTCTAAAGGTAGGAAAAGAAATAATGGGCTTAATCTGTAGCAAGGGAAATTTAGGTTAGATATTAGGAAAAACTTTCCAACTATAAGGACAGTTAAGTTCTGGAATAAGTTACCAAGGGAGTTGGTGGAATCCCCATCACTGGAGTTTTTTAAAAACAGGTTAGACAAACACCTGTCAAGGATCATCTATGACAGGTGTACGTGGCCCTGTCTCAGCACAGGGGGAGGGACTAGATACCTCAAGGTCCCTTCCAGTCCTACATGTCTATGGTTCTATGATATTAAAGAAATGTAACATTCAAGTAGTGCTGTTTTTATGTTTATTCTTCTTAGCAGATTGAAGGCACTTAACTATTGTGCCGGTGCCCCACCTCACATCAGAGGCATGTACAGCATATTAGATTAACCATACACCTTTTCATGTGTTCTGCTGTATGAGTGTGACAGTATTAATGAGAGACTATTCTCTGCCATTCAGTGAGTAACACTTACACTGCTCCCTGGAGGGTCTTGCTGGACATAGATTTCTGCCTTTTCCGAGCTGGATGGGATGTCATAAAGCTGTTGCCGCTCTTCCTGGATATATTCTTTGGAGGGGATCGGTATAGAGCCCTTTCTGGCTGTGGGTGGAGTGGCACACCTCTAATAAAATACAAAAGTAAGGTTGACTTAAATACTGTTTATCATAGCACCAACTTCAAGACTTAGGGACATATCTGCCTTGAGTTCATGCAGGTATTCTGTGTGTGTACTCACAGCAGGATACAATTCTTAGACTCTACTGGAGTGGACTGTTGAATAAAATCATAATGCTGTAGGGAGGGGAGATGGGCACTAGGTGGCGCAGTTGGATGTTACACTTAATTTTTGAAGATTTGGATCCAAATATATTATTTTAAAAAATCTATCAAATTTAAAAGAGAATAAGATTCTTATCGGTTTTTTTAACTTTCCTATAGAATTCTCTACCAATCTTTATAGCAGAGTTCAAACAATAAATGAATAGAAAAGTTATAATTTACTTTTAAATTTTCTAGCACTGTTGCATATGATAAGGAACTCAGAAGTCCTGAATTCCAGTCCCACTTGATGGACATATTCAGCGACATGACAAGACTCACCTGAGTGAATAAGGCCACCCGGTGTTGTGGTGATGGAACATCATAAGCCTCATTTTTTATATATGGTATGGAGGCCTGAGATGCTTTGGGAAGAGTAAACCGGTGCTTGAGGGGGGAAGAAAAGAAGAATGTAATGAGAAAGTTGAAGTGATCTTAGGGCATCTGTGAGAATGTAATGAGTCTGATGGCCATTGCTGGAAGAATTCCTTTTGGGGGTGTTAATTAAAAAGCTTCTGTCAAATATTCACTGACCCTAAACTTGAAAACTGCTCATTGTCTACCTATTAAACAGACAGGGTTTATTTTTCCTATAAATCCCCTTTACTAGTATTTCCACTCTATTTCAGAGATGAATTATTGATAGATTAAAGGCATTCTGCCTCACATATAGCCCAGGAAATAGAAAAGATGTGTAGTGAATCTATCCTGATCCAGATACCAACCAGATCTTTTGGCTCCCAAAAAGTAAAACAACTGAAAAGAAGTCCATGGGGTTTCTACTCCACTTTTCCTACGGTACAGGAATGTAAGAACATAAGAACGGCCTTACTGGGTCAGACCGCTGGTCCATCTAGCTAGTTTCCTGTCTTCCGACAGTGGCCAATGCCAGGTGCCTCAGAGGGAATGAAAAGAACAGGTAATCATCAAGTGATCCATCCTCTGTCGCCCATTCCCAGCTTCTGGCAAACAGAGGCTAGGGACACTTCAGAGCATGGTTTTGCAAGACATCTGAAATGAGATTATAGTGGGTGGTAGCACCACTATTATTAAAGTATATGGTACGATAAAGGAGGTTGGACTTCTCTCAGAAGAAGCAAGTCTGTTGTTCTCACCTCTTTCTCTGGTCCTGGCCAACTCCTAGAGCACATGAGCCTAATGAGGGTGCTCTAATGCATAGACCAGTTACAAATTTATTTCATTCTTTGCTTGAAACATTGTTTTAAGAGGCATAGGAATGAAAATACCGCCATGACTGGAGGCTGTGGATATGTTTAGTTAAAATGCTAGCAGACTGCTAATAGATACGAGCACTGGGGAAAGGATTTTTCACTCACTCCGAAACCACCCTGAATTTTGTCTATTCAGCAATGAGATGCCCTTGGGACTGCACAGTGGGTCTATAAATAAACCATTGCAACACCAAATTTCTGACCAGAAGGAGCTTCTACTGAAGCTTTATGTTGCAATAAGCCATTTAAGAATGAGAGGCAGTGTTCTTCTTCACCATATTAACAATCACACCCACCAAATTCAGAGCAATGTGGCGGAAGGACATATTGTGTGGCGGAAGGACAAGGCCCCAGCTTTTTATCTCCCTGTTTCATATTTGAGAAAGGCCTGGCTGACTGAAACGTTGGTTTCTTGTAAGGACAGGAAATAAATAAATGAACATGAATTCTGTTATTATTCTGCAAAAGGAGCCATCTGTCTTACAAACCTTCTACACTGACAGAACTATAAGAGAACAGGCTTTCTTTTTCTGCGCAGAGTAGGTAAGAAGATAAGTAGAGTCCAGCTAAAAAGTTCTGGTTTGGCCCAAACCTACTTTCACATACAGACAATCTTATTTGGTTGATAGTAAAATGTGAATTAGTGAATATCACACTCTATTACCAGATTTGCTACAGAAAAGAAATTGCTTTGCATATTTTCAGGATCAGGCAGACTAAGACAACAAATGGCTGAAATTTTTATTGGACGAGAAGTAACAAAATTACAAGCTTTAAAATGTAGGTGGAGCATGCACACAGGTTTTTTCAGAGGGGCTTATTTTTTTCAATCAGAGTCCCTCAAAGACTGAGTAGCTTCACCCAGCTGCTGAGAGAACAGCTGAACATGTCAGAAGATATGCCAGTTGTCCCATACCATGTACATGGGGTAATCTAGGATACTTCAATTTGTACTGCTGCACTCAGATGGGCTGTCTACTTCTACACCTTTAAATGCGTGTGTATGTGTGGCTGTTGACTCCTGTGGTACAGTTGTTCTTTGTAGTAGCAACTGTGATGTAGCTCAGGCAAACCTGAAAGTGTAAATATTAGAAACATCTTAAAGATTTTAAAGTATTTTTCTTTCCTTGTTAAAGAAAACAGTTATAGCTGAACAAGGTAGATACAACATATAACATAGCAGCTTAGCAGGTATCACAGGGCAACAGTATAGATAGATAGATGGCTTTGCTTGCTATCTATCTATCTATCTATCTAACTCTCAGCTTGTGCTCCTAATTCAATAGAAAATGGGTATGTGACAATTTCAGGGCCTGTTTTTTTTAAAAGTTGGAGGCACAATTGCATATGCAAAATGTTCGTGAAATGTCATACCCAATTTGTGTATGCCTTCTTTGTAATTAGGTGCATAGATCAGGTCATTGCCTGTGCAGATCAGGTCATTGCCTGTACAGAAGGCTAATTATGTTCCTTTGAACATTCACTTACACAGTTTGATTGTGCAATTATGGTAATCACCCATGAAAACTGGAAGTGCTATTTTGAAAAAATGGACCTCAATCTCCATGGATACACTAAGTTCACTTGGTTTTTCAGCATCTGTTCACCAGGTAATACATAGAGCAACACTGTTGTCACTGTATCTTTCCTTTTGATGCAAAGGTAGGGAAGATGGCTAAAGGAGGTAAATGGAGTGAAATGATGGCCTACAGTAAATGATTAGATGAATCTCCTGCATCCTTTATAGACTGACTTAATATTTAAGTCTCTGCCTTAGATCATTTAACCTTTGTAACATACGTTTCATTTAGGGCAGGGGTTCTCAAACTGGGGGGTCGGAACTCCTCAGGGGGTCGTGAGGTTATTACATGGGGGGGGTCGCGAGCTGTCAGCCTCCACCCCAAACCCCGCTTTGCCTCTAGCATTTATAATGGTGTTAAATATATTAAAAAGTGTTTTTAATTTATAAGGGGGGTCACACTCAGAGGCTTGCTATGTGAAAGGGGTCACCAGTACAAAAGTTTGAGAACTAATTTAGGGGATGGTTAATGTGAAGCTCCCATATCCAAGGCCCCATGAGCCTGTGAGACAAAACATAAAGTAAAATAAACTGTAGTGAACTGCACTGATAAATCCCTGCTATTACTGCTCATTTTTAATTAGGAAGGCCTCTGAGGCAATTCTTTGTTACAGGAACGGCAATTTTCAACTGCCTATGTTAGGGCACTCTATTCACATTTAATAAAAATAATATTGGCACTTATACGGGCTGTTGGAGCACCTGAGTATTGATGGGATCACCCAAATGTGAACTGGGTAATCATGCATCCAGGCCTAAAGAAAGCGTGAGCAGAGAAAGAGAGGGTATCTCACTGAGAAGCTGCAACAAGGGAGCAGTTTTGAAGTGACTCCTGAAATGGATAGGGAGTCAATGGAGTTGTCTGGAGAAGGAGGTGACCTGGTGCATGAGAAGACTGGCAGCAGCGTTTTGAACTTGTTGAAGAACTGGGACGTGGAGAGACTAAAAGCATCTCAGTGAGAGAAGATGACAGTCTGACTGAGAAGTTCTATAACCACATTGTTACAAATTATCTTCTATAAGTGTCAAAATCCCACAAATGTGAAGAAATGTGTGTCTGTGCCTCAACCACTGAAGTATGAAGCTCTGGAATTTTATAGCTTAAGGAATTTTAAGCAATTTTGTAGGACCCATAAATCTCTATATTCCACCCAAAGCAGTTATTATATTCCTCTTCACTTCCTGTCCTAAATGCTATGAATGTATAACAGTATTTATTCAAGTTGCCTAAACAAAGCATAATTTACTTGACTGACTTCACTGCAACTTTCAACTGAAATTCTCAAGTCCCTGAAAAAGTAAAAACCGTCAGGCTTCCCTTCCCCTCACTGGTATTTTCCAACACTTGGCACCTTAATTCTTGCTTATATTCTTACCTGATTGGTTAGGCTTTGGGTCTTTTCACTGAATAATTGTGCAGCTAAAGCTGGCACCTGATATATTTCTTGAGTAGGTGGAGAAGAAACAGACGAAGGAAGTGGCTTAATCCAACTGTCCATCCGTTCATACGTAGGTGACAATGTGGAAGACTTGGGAGCTGATGGGACCTGGTAGATATTTTGTTGACAGATGGGCAATTCCTGGGAATCATGCTTAGAGGAGAGAGACAACATGTCTGCCTGGGAACTAGCAAGGAGTTGGAGGCGATTAGCAGGAGCTAGGCCTTGTCTTCCATGGAGGGAACATTTCCACCATCCTTCACTCTCTAAGACATTCTGTTCAAGAACCGTTAGGATGTCTCCTTTGCGGAAGGCTAGCTCATCTGAACACTCAGCCTTGTTGTCATATAATGCTTTTGCCAAGGTATTCTAGAGAGGAAAAACAAATTTAAAAAACCACATGCAGTAACATTTGCACTGCTTGTATTATTCAGAAGTGTTATATGGAGCTACCAGATTAACATTTCTCAGCATCTAAATTCATGCAAATTCAAAACTGCTAATATTTATCCTAAGGGTCAGTTCTCAAGGCATTGGTTTTACGAAGTTAAACCTTTTCAACATATGCCTGCCATGTTTTAGTGTGTTACAGAAATAAATAATACCATAATAATACTTTGCTTTTCTCCAGCACCTTCCATCGGAGGATCTCAATGAAAACATGAATTATATAAGTCTCATGAACACCCCTGCAAAGTAGGAAAATATCATTAGCTGAGTTTTCCTGATAAGGGTACTAAGGCATAAAGCTACTAAGGTCACACAGGAAGTCTGTGACAGAGTCAAGAATAGAACCCTCACCTCCTAACTTCTGTCTAATCAAGCTATCTATCTACAACTCTATCACATCTGGTATCTGAGTGCCTCACAGCTCTGAGTGTTAACCACATATCCATCCTCCCTCTCTTTTCATGTAAAACACAATGCTGGAGGTGTTATTATTCATTTCCTTTCTTAGAGCCAGATAGAAATGAACCACCTGGTAGTCACTACCCTGAGGATTTCAAGAAAATATCAAGAAAATAACCCAGTGGTTCTGGGTTATATAAATAATAAATATATATATAAATAATCACCAGTGGCCAGTCTACACTAGCATTTCCACCAGTGTTAGTACTGGGAGAGAAGCACCTGTGCCAGCATAGGGGTGGGGTGGGGTGGACAGAGATTTCCCTAAAGTATTCAGAGTAGGCAAGACCCCTGCTGTGAACATGAGATTAAGGAAATTTCAAATCAATGAGCATAATAACAGATCTGAGAATAATGATGCTGCTAGTCATTTTACTGGTGGAAGATAATCTCCACGAGATACTTATATGGCCCCCATTATGATAGCATCTAAGCATCTTCTCATGTATTTATCCTCACTGCACTTCCATTAGGTTAGGAAGTGCTATTAGCCACATATTATAGGTGGGAACTGAGGCATACGACACATTTGTGACAGAGCATGGACTTGAACCCGCATCTGCTAAGTCCTATACAAGCATACTAACTCAGTGAACTATGCTTCCACTCTATTTAATGTTTATAGTGATCACGTGTATGTGGCTAAACATGTTTTGTTCTTAGAACTCAGGTTTTTAGTAAGCAATTGATTTTACTATCATTAAACCAGCCAAAAGTAATAGCAAACGTGGTCTTCATCATTGGAGGCATTTTTGTACAATTTACTACAGCTGATGAAAGAATAAAAAAAAGTATGCACATACTATTTCCCATACATGGATTTATTTTCAGCTTCAAAATAAGATCAACCACTTTCTCCATGGAATGTGGATTAGGAAAAACAGTTTCTTATCCAGAAGTGCGAGTAATGTCCAAAGAGATAGCGTCTGCATTGGAAACATAATGCCTTGTATTTTTATCCAGCGCATTTGCCATAAAGCAACAGCTGGTTTGAAGTATCAGGAGAAGAAAATCAATTTGTCAGCTCAGCTGATAAAGCGGCCTGTTGTTGGTAGCATAAATTTCTTCATCGGGATGGCTTGGAACAATGGCCCTTTTATGATACATGGGTTTATCCACACATACTGCACTAGCAGCTGTCAGAGATGGACAGCAACAGTCCCACTTACCTTATGTCCTAGTTTGATTAAAATGCTCTTGTTGCCTTGTACGTGTCAGTCCCAAATTCTACTTTGACGATACCAAATGCTTGGGACCACATGTGTTTAAGTGAGACATTCTGTAATCTCATCATACAGTATAACCCAGAGAGGGATAGGGCATTTCACATTGTCACAATTGTGAATAAAGGCCAGATTTTCCTAGTATGGTTAGCAGTAATATTACAATAGCACCGAGCGACTCCAACCAATAGTGGGGTCCCATTGTGCTATGCACTGTATAAACACACAGTAACAGACAGTCCCTGCCCCTAAGAGCTTGTGAACTAAATAGAAAGGATGGACAAAGGGAATATTTATATCATCATTTTGCAGATGGGGTGCAACTGAGGCATAGAGCAATTAAGTGACTTGTCTAAGCTCTCACAGGAAACCTGTGGCATAGCCAGGAAATAAACCCAGATAAAGAAGGAGTTCCAAACTGGAGTGGTAAGCACAAGACCATCCTTCCTAGTTGCACCAATGCAAATGAGAGGTGATACCCATGGTATGACTTGAAAAGACATTTGACTATCAACCTATCTGTAGATAATTATTTGTTGAGAAAACGCTATGGTAAGTATTTTTATGCCTGAGTCTGCAATTGCAGTATACATAAAACTATCTGATTTCAGAAGGGTTGAACGCACTTACAAGAAGTTTAAGCTTAGCCCGTGTACTTCAGTAGGAATCTCTGCAAATAAGGACCACAAGTTATGGCCCATGTTATATGAATGTATGAAATAACAGTCACATCATCAGTGCTTCAGTGACACTCAAATGTGATTTCAGCAGGCATTTCTGGGGGAAATATGCCAAGTACTCTCTAATCTCCTTGCATAGGGATAGATGGGTCTCCTTCTACTGTAAATGTATGGGGCAAGACAACCCCACTATCAGAGATGACACTAAAGAATCCTTAATCCCCATCCTTTATTCTTGTATCTTAAAGTTCATTCTGCAGCAAAAAGTGTTACAGAAAAGTTTCATTAGACCTGTACCAATAAATGTTTCATCTGGTGAATCATCATCAAGGTCCAATAATAACCAAGGGGGAACAAAAAATTAGTTGGAGGCTTAGCGAAAATGAGGCCTCATCTTCTTAAGTATAGGAGTCAGTTTGTCCCTTGATATACAGATATTAGCATTATTAATAAAAACTGCACATGGCCCAGAGTGTGTTATAACTTCTAAGCAAACATTCATAAATATGATTACCTATGTTCTGTGGCTAAATTAGATTTGAGAAGGCAGTCAGTTTGGAACAAATGAAAACAAAGATGCCTTTACATTGCATATATTGACGTGTGGACTTTGGTCCCAAGGGAAGTCATTGTGTCACAAATACCTTAATGAGATTTACAGAAGGGCAAAGAGTAATGTTATGTCCATTAATATAGCTATGTAACCTAGAGTGATACTAAGTTAAAGCCCGTTCTTCAGGGAATATGATCGGCCCCATGGAGGTCAGGAGCCAATTCCTTTCTATCCCCCTATTCTGCATTGTACAATCAGGAGATAATATAGGATTTCTTCCTGTGCCTCTCCTCTGGAGCATAGGTACTGGCCACTGCTGGAAGTCTGATTCCAGATTAGAGAGACCAGTAATCTGATTGGTATAATAAATCTTATGTTTGTAGGTGTTATTGTCTGCTCATCTGTTGGATGATATGATGTATGACAATTGTCACTGTATGTTCAAAAGGCATGGAAACTGCCTGAGTATATTAGTGAGGATTTTAGGCCTATTTGCCTTCACACTCATATTTGAAGAGATTTTAGGAGCATGCAGAAACACTTACAAAACCTTATAAATGTGCTACAACATTATTACCCAAATTCTAAATGTTTGTTAATTTACTGTTATTTTAACCTCCTGGCACCAATTCCTGCCATAAATTGTAAAGCATTTTGCATCTAGATCTTGTTGCGAAAACCCAACTTCCTCCCTTGAAAGGTTTCAGATTTCTGTGTATTTTCCGTGTTCCCAGTAATGAAGGACCAAGGGAAAACCACAACAGCATATTGTTACGCCAGCACCAGCAACACAAAGCCAGTGAGGTAGGTTGTTCTGCAATTAACCCTTGAGCTCCACAAAATAAAGAAAAAAGAACATTTTTGAAGGGCATAAAAATGGTAAATTGTATAGCTTTGCCTTTGTTCCATGCCTTGTGTTCTCCTTTGCCTATCTATTATTAAATATAGTAAGTACCTTTTTTTCCCCTCTCATTTCCTTTCTGATTATGGTGGTTAGTCATCATGACTCTCATAACTTTGACAGCTAGGGAGTGAGTGAATGAGCAGAATACTTTATGTAGTACCTTTTATCTAAGGAATCTATATTAGCTTTTAATATAGCTTTTAGCAGCTATATTATCATTACATATTATTTGTATCACAGGAATACTTTGGAGCCCCAGTCATGGGCCAGCACCTGAATGGGTGATGTACACACACTTTGAAAATCATTTGTAAGTAAATTTAGTATTGGTGAAACATGCTAGATTGGCAGACTAAAGCTCTCTGTAATACCCCTGTGAGGAAGGTATTATTTTACTAGTTTTATAGGTGACTAACTGAGGTACAGTGAGATTAAGAGAGTCACTGACAGAACCTGGCATAACACCAGGAGCCATCATTCCCTGGTCTTTGCTCTGCCATTCAGCAATACTCTCACTGCATAGAAAACTGCACTCAGGCCCTGGCTACACTTGCGGATTCACAGCGCTGCCGCGGCAGCGCTGTGAAGCGCAAGTGTAGTCGCGCCGCCAGCGCTGCAAGAGCTCTCTCGCAGCGCTGTAAGTACTCCACCTCTCTGAGGGGAATAGCTTGCAGCGCTGCGAGCGAGCGTGCAGCGCTGCAGGCGCTGATTACACTAGCGCTTTACAGCGCTGCACTCGCTGCGCTCGGGGGGGGGTGTTTTTTCACACCCCTGAGCGCAGCAAGTGCAGCGCTGTGAATTGCCAGTGTAGCCAAGGCCTCAGATCCTCCATTCTCTGATTTACATTTACTCTGAGAAGCATAGTGAATTACTAAGCAGCCATTGGTTGCTCAAGTTCAGGGGTCGGCAACCTTTCAGAAGTGGTGTGCCGAGTCTTCATTTATTCACTCTAATTTAAGGTTTCGTGTGCCGGTAATACATTTTAACCTTTTAGAAGGTCTCTTTCTATAAGTCTATAATATATATAAATAACCTATTGTTGTATGTAAAGTAAATAAGGTTTTTAAAATGTTTAAGAAGCTTCATTTAAAATTAAATTAAAATGCAGAGCCTCCTGGACTGGTGGCCATGACCCGGGCAGTGTGAATGCCGCTGAAAATCAGCTCGCGTGCCGCCTTCGGCATGCGTGCCATAGGTTGCCTACCCCTGCTCTAGTTGTTCCGAGATGCTTTACAATAAGACACTGACTCTTAAAAGAGCTCAGCCTGGTACCTGATTTTGTGCCCACAGTAACTGTGTGCATAATTTTGTGGCTGCAAATAACTGCAGACCTATTTTATGAGATTTAAACATTTGACTACCTGATCTGCCAGTACAGTCAGGCTGCTAGATATTGATGTGTCATCAACGGTATCTGCAGTTATTTGCCCCAAGATTATTTGTGGGTGCAGAATTGGGGGCACCAAACTTGAGCTCATTTTTCAAAACCAGGCCCCAAATAGTCTTTCACACTTGCCTGGGACATGTGTAAAGACTCACTATCACAGGCCCTTTCTGTTATTTGAGCAGAAATGCTCCCGGAAGATTGTGTGTGTGTTTATTAGTCAATCATTCCCACGATCACTGAGACCTCTGTGGGCTGCTGGGATAAGAGATAGTTCTGCTCTGAGGCCAAAGAGAATTGCATTTTTTGTTTGTTACCAGAGAATCGGAAACTGGCTGTCTAACACCATCAGCCACACAATGCTGACAAGGCCAGCTGTATGCAGCTCTTGGGTAGTTTTATGTGATCTCTATACTTCTCTTTAATGCACACTTCAAATACTCAATGCACTATAAACACTAAAGCAGCAGAGATGAGATCAAAGTATTTTTGTCTGTGTTGTTTGTTGCTTCTTTAAAGGTCCCATCTTCCCTAAAAAGGCATATAGCAAGGACACAAACATTTTCCCATAAACCCCACTGCTACCCTAAAAAGATAAAGGAACATGATTTATTAGAAACCAAGTACAACACTTCATGAAGGTACCTCAACAGATGATGTGTTAATCACTCCCAGCGTGAGGCAAATTTCAGATAGCCAATGAACGAATTTAGGCCTAGAAAGTGAACATCATTCCCAAGCTCCCTTTGAGAACTTATTTTCCTCTGAATATGTATGTATAACCCCTATTTATAACCACATGAGTTAATTACATAGTTTGAGGGGAGGAAAGTCACATTAAAGACTGATAACGGAGATGGTTTAGCTGTCTAAAAGCAGCAGTTTTAGTTCCCTGGCAACACAAGTTAGAATCCTAGTTCCGTCAACACAACCTTTCACCTTTCTGAAAAGGTAAATTAAATTCTTCCTTATCACATAATGCACTTGATCAGACAAAATCTGAAAAGGTGAAGTTTTGCACAGATATAAGTCCCATGTTCTGCCGGGCTGCTAACCTCCACCCCCCAACCTGAAATGATTCATGGACGTGCAGTACAGAATTTGGGAAGCACTTTGGGATCCTTCAGGATGAAAGTTGCTGTGTAATTGTATGTTTATTAATGAAAAATAGTGGGAAATAATGTTGTTAAAAGTCCACAAAGCTGACAATGCAATTATTTAACCTCAAGTAGCTGTAGTTACATATAGAAAAACATGGCATATATTTATAAATAAAGAAAAAATGTTATTTTACAGCATGATATAGAATTAATATCTCCAAGAACTAAACGACACAAGCATGGTACAGAAAATAAAATCTAGTAGAAATATAAGCAAATGTCACTAGCAAAATATTGCATGTTACAGTAGTCAGCAAGGTTCTCAAAATGCCTGCATTTCCCTTATGGGCACCTGAAAGTTGTATTTGAAAATTCTTATTAATTATTAATTTTATTATTTAATACAATCCAAAAGCATGATAGACATTTGACAGAATCTTAATTTCTAAAGAAAATGATTCCAAAGATTTTTTCCTTCTATTGTCTTTAGTTTGCCTTTTTTTAAATAGCTATGTAAAAAATCTGAACACAGATTTTTAGTCATGGGAATTCCTTCTGCAGATTGAGACTTACATTCTTAAAAGATGTTGTAGCCACACTTTGAGTGTCTTTTAAAACTTTTAAAGTACTCTTTAGTGCAGGAAAATATGACAAAATATTTGACCAGAAGAAGAAGATACAATTAAAAGCTGTGGATAGTTTGCAAAACAATTATGTTGATGTATCAGTGACACGTCTTGGCATGTTTACTGAACTGTTTCCAGTTAATCTATTCACCTCTGAAAAGAGCTGAACAAATAAACAATCTCCACATGCCTTTTGAGATGTGGAATGAGGTTCCCAGATGAGTCCTTTTTAAATAGTAGTCTAAGTTAGGCCAATTTAACTTGACAAATTAAATTAACTGTAGACTGCCAACAGTTAAAATATACTAATACATGCAGAAGAAAAGAAAAGAAATCCTCAAATTGTCTGAAGTTTCCCATAACATATGTGCCTTCATTCTGACTATGCCTGACCATTTTTTTAAATATATATATATATATGGAGATATACCTATCTCATAGAACTAGAAGGGACCTTGAAAAGTCATTGAGTCCAGTCCCCTGCTTTCACAGCAGGACCAAGTACTGAACCTGGCAGATTTTTGCCCCAGATCCCTAAATGGCCCCCTCAAGGATTGATTTCACAACCCTGGGTTTAGGAGGCCAATAGTCAAACCACTGAGCAATCCCTCCCTCGTTGGTTTATTCTTGGTGTAGATGATGTGTAACATTTTTGGTGGCGCACAGATGATCTGAGATGCTTTCACTTCATCTGTTGGTCTGTTTGTGGTTAAAGTAACTAGAAAATAGCAAAAACGTAGCAAGCATTAACTATTTGGCTTGATTTGACACTTGTTCCATAAACAGAAGTTGCATGTTTTTGCATATAGAAATTTTTCAGGATTGGATATAAATAAGTGTTTGAGAGCTAGGAATGGAGAGGAACACTATCTATTTTATTCTCTATGCAAAGGGTTATCTAACTGTTAGAGGACCACTTAGGGATCTAATTAACTGTTCATTTCCTGTTTTTTAGTGGTTTCAGTGTTACTGAACTCTTCTGGAAGGGCATGAGATACCACAAGGCAACCTTAGCTCTGCATTAATGAAGCGTTTTTTTGGTCAGCGAATCTAAGCATCAGGTTTACAATCCCAAGAACTAAAAATTTCAAATCCAGAAGGATCAGCTCAGCTCTTGGAAGGATGAAGATCTTACCAAACTGGAAAAATTGGCTTCCATTCTATGGGTGGTACCTTTTGGAGGAGACTTTATACATGGAGTCCTGTTTCCTCAGTACTGTATTATGGGGAGCTGATCCATAGTTAAGCTACCTTCCTACTATAAATCTATTTTTCAACCCTCCTCAAATTCCTTCCTCTCTCCCCCAAAACTGGTCAATTCCTGACTCCACTGAAGTCAATGGCAAAACTCCCATTGACTTCAATAGGGCCAAATTTCACCCTATTTCCTAAAATTTCACATGCCACGAATTTTTCTAGGAAGTTGGGGATCAAAAATAATAAATGAGTTTTAAATATACAATATATTTTTAAAATTCCCTGCACTTAACTTTTTGAAAACATTAATTCCCCCCCCCCCCCATTTTTAAATGTATTTAATTCATTTATTTATGTTTTGCCTCATTCTATCTCAAAATTATCTTGGCCTAAAGACTCCAAATGTGTTGGCTTGCTGGCCATACTGAGGGTTAGCAGCCTGTTAATATTTTAGGTATGTTTAGTGGGGAAATTACCAAGATTAGATCTCAAGACATATTGAGAGCTTCAGGTGGGTTGTACATACCCATCACTAAAGTAAGCAACAAAAAGGATTGACTGGAGCAGGGGTTCTCAACCTTTTTCTTTCCGAGGTCCCCCCAACATTCTATAAAAACTCCGTGGCCCACCTGTGCCACAACTATTTTTCACCATATAAAACCCAGGTCCAGTGACAGGGGGTAGCAAGTTGGGCAATTGCCCAGGGCCCCATGCCATAGATAGCCCTGCAAAGCTAAGTTGCTCAGGCTTTGGCTTCAGCCCCAAGCGGCTGGGCTCGGGGTGGCGGGTTTCAGCTCCGCACGGAGAGTCTTCAGCTTTCTGCCCTGGGCCCCAGTGAGTCTAACGCCTGCCCTGCTTGGCGGACCTTTCAAAACCTGCTTGTGGGCCCCCTGAACCCCTGTTTGAGAACCGGCCACTGGACTAGAGGATCATTAAAGGAGGGATATAGAAAAGAGGCACAGAAAAGATCTCTGTCCTTTGCCCAGCCAGGAAACTTTGCCACCCAATAGGAACTGGAAGACAACCTTGTTACTCTGCTTCATCCAAAGAGACTTTGTAAATTAAGGACTGTTTGTTTTCCCCCAACTTTAGCCCCTCTGAGTAAGCCATCCTCTCTCTGCCACTGTGCACTATACCTTTTAAAAGCTCAAGTTGTTAAAAAGTCTGGAAACTGAGCAGCAAAGGGATTTAGTCAGTGCTCTAATCCCATCTATTGTTTCCTTTATCGCCTACTGGAGTTACAGGAAATTGATTTGCAGTAGTGACCTTATGCTATGTATCTAATCGCAAAGGTTTCATTTTAGTTGTTGCTATATTTTCTTCCCCTTCATAGCATAATGGGAATTGCATGCTATTCCACAGGCTCATATGACATTTAAAATAGGATGATAGTGACTGTCTGAGCTTGGTCAGAATTAAATTTGAAAGCCAAGTAAAATAAAATGAAATTGGGGAAACAGGTTCATAGAAAACAATGAGGAATACATGTGGCACCTTAGAGACTAATTTTGCCTGTTCACAGTGAATCAGTAGCAGGATCAGGACTAGAAGCTAGATCTCCTAGCTCCCAGTGCCCTAATCCTTGACAGAGGTACCAGAAAATATCAACGAAAAGAAAAAAAAAATTGTTAAATTCCCAAGTTTTTATTTAAAATTCCCCAAAGGCTTTGGTTTTCTGATTTCAAAATTTTAGGAAAGCAGGTACTTTTTGTGGAACTTTTCATTACGTTGAAAACCTAGCTTTTCCACTTAAACAAACAAACAAAAGCTGATGGAATTTTTCTGACCAGCCATAATCACTAAATCACACTTCCACCTACATGCAGAAAACATAATTAGAACACGTTGAAACTGATGATGTTCGCATGCCACTTATGTGGTAATGAGGGGGAATTACCTCCTAAACTACAGTTGCCACAGGTCAGCTTTATTTGCTAGACAAAAACCAAACACAGAGTTTTCCAGTTTGGGGCAGTTCTTATCTTTCTGCACAAAGGAAACTAATGCTAGAAGAAGTCATTCCACCTGGCATCATGGGGTTAATAGAAAAATGTGGTCTGTGGAGTGCAGTCTTTTTAAAGCAGGGATCTGGTCATCTGGACAATGATGACTTCCCAGCTTGGCTGCTATATAACCTTGGGCAAACATTTAACTTCTCTGTGCCTCATGCTGCCCACTTATAAAATATGGGAGCAAAATACTATTTACAAGATTTGCTGTGAGGATAAATCTTTGCAAAGTGTTTTGAGATAATCGGATGGAAGGAACAAGTGCAAAGAATGTTCATGACTAATATCCGCGGTTCAGCTTTCCACGACTAATGTGGAGGCTCAATTTTGAAAATTACAACCTGGATCTCAAGCTGGACATCTTTAGATGCTGTTACAGCAAGCTGGTGTGTGCAGTGCTGAAAATCCAGACCAAAATATTAAGACACATTTATAATAGATATATGATCAACCTGGCATTTTTCCAGTGTTGTTTTCCCATGAAAAAATGAGTGTATTCAAAACTTTCTAAAGACAAAAGGAATCGTACTGGCTCTTTGCGCTTTTTCAGTTCAGTCATTACTGTAGAACAGGTTTCAGAGGCATAGCCGTGTTAGTCTGTATCAGCAAAAACAATGAGGAGGCACCTTAGAGACTAACAAATTGATTTGGGCATAAGCTTTCGTGGGATAGCCCACGAAAGCTTATGCCCAAATAAATTTGTTAATCTCTAAGGTGCCACAAGGACTCTTCGTTGTTTTTACTGCAGAACAGGACTTTATGATGTGTTCAGTCATTCTAGTGTATTTTGTCCTCTCTGCACAAATGTAACTCTTACTCATATTACTTAACATTTGTACATCAAGGGGAGAATCATCAGCCCATAGGTTGTATTTGAACAGTTCCATAAATGATACATTTATCTTCTACTACGCTGCACATACATTTGTATAGCTTCCCTCTTTTGCATGAGATCCAAAACGAAGATGAGATGCAATCACTTGTACTCATTAAAAATTCCATGGTAATTATGAAGGCACAATGGCCAATTAGACATCTAATAACTTGCCATTGTCATAAATGTTGCTTACCAGTACAGCATATCACTGTATAATTCTTTACTTATAGAAGACTGAGTCAAACCTAACTTCTTTAGACAGAAATGTTTCCCCTCTTCTTGATAAAACAGAGTAGTGTTTTTGCAGATAACTATGGATTGCATGTTACAAATTAAGATTGTATGTTACAAAGTATCATGTTAGGAACTAATAAACAGGACTAGAGCATGCTTTAAACAGAGATTGTAGCAGATGCAGATATACATTCCATATACATTCTCACAAAAAATGAGATGCCATTAAATAAAATACAGCAGAGGTAATAATTTAGTACTTACATTAACTTTCATCTTGTCTTTTCTCTATTATTCCATTACCTAAATGAGCACAATACACTCTCCCCTTCTCAAGTGAAGTTCTTCAGCTCAGACTGAAGTACGGTACAGTAAGGTTTGGCTCGAAGCCTGGGTATTAGACTTTCAGCCTACACCTCCCAGTGCTGGACTTGCTGTGAACCCTGCCGAGGGTGAAGTGAACAGCCACTGGGAATGAATGGAACTAATTACATAGTAAATTCTCTCTAACGTTACATGGCCTGCAGCTATGTTCATGCAAAAGAAGGAATGGCACTCGGTCAAGCCTCCAGGAAGAAAAGGCAGAAACCAAAATAGGAATTCTGACGTTGTAGAGCTATAAGAAGGTTCATGTGGACACTGCAGTGAAGCTAAGACAGATGAGTATATTTGGGGGCTTTTTCCCCAAGTCAGTATCAGTTCTTCCTCCTCAGTTTATGTTTAAAAATACTTTGATTTTGAATTTTTCATGTTCCGGTCACTAGAAATGTCATGGCTCAGCAAGACCTTTACAGCTATATGAATCACTGCAGAAAAACCACATATTTTAAAGGCAGAGAATCTGAGAGAACAATGCTGAACAGTTCATGTTTAACATCTTGTGTTTTGTACAATTTTCAAAGGTTCCTTTATACAGAAGAGATCTTGCCTCCATTATTTTCCTTCCTCTTTCTACAATGAGTACGTTCCCTTTTTCTCCCCGAAACACTTTTATAATGAAAAACTGTGCCTGTGTCTTGTAGGGGGCAACAGTTGGATTTTTTTTATTTTTTTCCTCTAAATTTTAACCTTTTGCACTTGGAGTGGTAATGCAGAAACATCCAACCAACTTTTCTAGTCATGCAAAATGTCTGGTAAAATGAAGCTCACTTGCAACAAATTCTGATCCTTTTTAGGTGACAGGCATTGGGATTATCAGTTGTGAAAGTGCAAGAAGAGAATTCAGCTCAGAGAAATTGCACAAATGTACCACCATAGACCATAGAATTTTTTAAAATATATTTTAGGAACAACAATGCAATCTGTTGCCACAGAGCTGCCTTAAAGGTGTAATAACTGACCACAAGACAACAACTCTGCTGAAGGAACCTTCAATAGCATAGAGCCCGCTCAAGGCCTACGCTACTCCTCAGTTCCCTCCTATACTAGAGGGTCAGGTGATGTAAGTTAGAGAAAGAGAGATTCCATAACCCACATCTGCCTCCCGTTACCTAAAGTGCTTGGCAAGTAGTGTAAGTTAGGTTATTCTAACTTGCTGCTGGTGGCTGACTGGCTAGGGGCTGACAACCCAGGCTCCAGGACCACAAAGATAGCTTAAAATCCTTGCACAACACACAGCAGAGTCTGCGAGGTTGCTGTGGTTGCAAAGTGAGAGTATGCAAATAAAAGTCTAAGTGCTAGGTCAGGGGTTCTCAAACTGGGGGTCAGGACCCCTCAGGGGGTCACAAGTTGCATGGGGGGTCGCGAGCTGTCAACCTCCACCCCAAACCCTGCTTTGCCTCCAGCATTTATAATGGTGTTAAATATATAAAAAAATGTTTTTAATTTATAAGGGGGGTCTCACTCAGAGGCTTGCTATGTGAAAGGGGTCACCAGTGCAAAAGTTTGAGAACCACTACGCTAGGTGTTCTCCTTTGCAAGCTTGATCACTTACTTACAAGTATGCAATTAAAAAAAGCGTGCGCACATACTGAGCATTTCTTAAGGAGAGAAATTGAAGAGTAAACTTAAGCATGTCTGACAGGAGCTTAGCTATGTGCATCTTTTAGTTCTCACTTCATGCTGCTGCTAGACAGGATCAACTTGGCAGCCACCCACCAGAACTCATTAATATAGGACGGGCCCCTGTGCTCATGCTGTGCTCCCCGCCCAACACTTTTTACTTTGTGTATATGCATATAGGACTCTGCACCTGCAGGGTGTACAATCAGCGCTCAATACATATTCAAAAAAATTAACAAGCTGTCCATTGAGCATGCTAACGCACTGGATTCCTTTACAGAAGCAATTTATCCTGCAAAACGGGGGTGGGGGGGCAAAAGTTGCTAATGGTTAGCGGTGGCAGTAACAACCATAGACCCTGGAGCTGGGGGGAGAGGAGGCACCCAGGCCATGGCCCTACCATTGTTTGGTCACATTGGAGGGGTGGGCATAGGGGCTCATGGGCAGGGCAAGTGTCAAGAAGCTGGTGGGGAGGGGCACTAAGAGGGGAAAAGGAGGGTCAGACATAGGTGCAAATCTACCTCCCCCGACACACACACATTGAATAGTGTTCAGGAGCCCCTGTTAACACTACTATTTAGTTTTCATCATAATGGGAATTTCTGCACAGCTAAAGCTGACAGCCTCTGTGCTGCAGCTATAAAAGGACTCATTTTTTGCCCACTCATCTTGCCAAAGTGTTGCTATCTCAGAGTAAATTATAAAAAAATGATGTAAGGCCATTAAAATGACATTGCCCCAGAGTTGCTGGGATAATAGGAACCAATAGGTCAGTTAGCATTTTGCACCAGAATGGTTTCCTGATTTCTTACCATACTTCATCTCCAGAAGATGTGTATATTTGTATAAGGACAGTGTCAGAATTTACAAGTCAACCTGATACTGCTAAATTCAGTCAGCCACTGCTAAACTATTTTGACATCTGTGCCCAAAATATCATACCTGGAAATTTGCTAAATTGAAAACAAAAGTGTTAGGAGCCAAAGAGAGAGGTATAAGAGAACTTCCAGCATTCTCTTTAATCCTGACACACACTGTGACTTTTTGCAAGTTATTTACATGCAGTCGGACCCACATTTTGTTAGGTAGAGTACTAAACGCATAGACAAGTTCCCTACCCTGAAAAGCTTACAAACAGATTTTGTAAGTCTAATAAAAAAACCTCAGTAATTTAACATTTTTTATCCTGCCTGTAAAATAGGGAACTAACTTATCTACCTTACAAATGTGTTGAGTATTTAGTTAATAATAGCACATTATTATACCATCAAAGAGCTTTATGAGATGGTAATAAGAGAGGTGGTACCTTCAAGATAGAAGCTAGGGCTTACTTAACTTTTGTCAGTGTAATTAATGCTTATAAAATCTCTTAGGTTTCCTTTTACTCAGAGTACCATCCAAAGCGAAATTTCTTCAGACACCAATGACACTGCCACATTCAGGTCTCCAACAACAGAAATACAGGCAAACATCAGATACCTTAGCATCCAAACCAAGAACTCCCTTTCCACAATTAGTTGGTAAAGATATAAAACATGTATGATACTACAAGAGTTATTCTGAACTAAAAAAATAAAAATAAAAAAATCACACTTACTTCAGCTCCTAATATTTTAAGTCATTAAATTCTGTTCTCATAAACCATCAACTTACCTTTGCAGCTGTGTTGAGTCTAGTATTTTTATCCATAGCTGTCACTAACCAGCAGAGTCACTTCCAATATTATAAATAATCGCTGTATAACCAGTGTCATACAGAGCTGTTTTGCAAAGTCACAATGTGTCAGGAACCATTTCGCAAGAAAAAAAAAAAAGTCTGACAACTATTGTCCTAAAAGCATTTAGCTATACAAAAGGTTTCCCATAAAAGTCAATTTCTGTGACAGCAGACAAGATTAAAACAAAAACAAAACCCCCAAACAACCGAGAATAACGTGTCTGAAAAGTGGAGTTTTCCTTGATCTGTCACAGACTTGTTGCAAATAACCACAGATACAAAAAACCCACCCTTCTGCTTTGCTACATGTTCCTGTAGTTCCTAATTTAGAAGCTTGATGGAAGAACAGTTTACTACAAGTGTTTGCATAGCACTTTAATGAAATAACAGACTGCCACAATCCTATGAATTCAGGGATTTCTATCCCACATTTTCCATATCTTGCAAAATTTTCTCACATTTAATACAAAACATTTATCATAGCAGTGTTGTGATAGCCTGTAAACTCTGTGGGGTAGGGAATTTGTGCTCTTACATCCCTATAAGGCACCACCAATACTACCATGTGTGTTGTAAGGTACATTTTGTATGAAAGACACTGAAAAATGTAAGCAACTTTGACTCATCTCAGAAGACAAATTGATTCATCCGGTCCCCTGGGATTCCTCTACATTTTAAGAGGAAGAATGGTGGACTATGACTCCCATATAATTTATTCTCATCTGCTATCCAGCCACCTGGATTTTTTGTCTAACCCTTCAGACTGGCGCCAACTAGGTGCAGCATCAGCACATAAAAAGCGTTGAGTTAAAATGCTTGAAAAGTATCTGTCCAACTAAACAAGCTGAACAGAAATTTTCAGAAATCTTAGGAAAGTAGAATTACTTAAACTGTGCTTTGATTTGTGTTGTCCATGTAGATTCTACTTCTGGTGTGCATGTGCTGTTAAAAATGAGATCCAATTCATTTGGCCAGCAGTGTCTATTGGGGCCACACCTGTGCCCTAGATACTCTGCATTCCTCCCCCCACAGGGCCCCAACTGTTCCTCAATTCCCTTTACAAATACAGAATCCCACTTGTATAAGATGCTGTAGAAGCAGGAAAGGAAGGTGAGTCCCAGCATTCATGTGGACAACACTTCATGAAGAACCACTTACTGTAGGATAACCCCCCACCCCCCGACTGTACTGTCCCATGGATTCCACTCTTGGTGGCTAACAGTCATCTATTTGTTGGAAGTAGGTAGAAGACCTATTTAAACAGTGACTGCAGGACTAAATGGGCATCCAATTTTGAAGGTTCTGCCAAAGAGTAGGGACTTGTAAAGGTCTGGATTGAGCTCCACATTGCTGCCCACAGATTTTTGAGTCACAAACAGGCTACCTAAGCTCTAGTGGAATGAGTTCTAACCCTCACTAACTTAGAACACATTCTGATGTAGTCAAAGTCCCACTTAAAAAAAATCTCTGATAGTTCCCATTTCTTAACCTTTGCAAAGGCCCCAAATGGTCATGTTTGGCTTCAAAATTTGGCCCAAGCCAGACCTCTAAAGGGAAGTACAAAATGTTTCCCAGGAAGTGTTACGTAGCTCTTAGCATGTAAGCTTTTATATAAGGGCTTACCTACATTTTCAGTGCTGTAGCAGCACAAGCGACGGAAGAGCAATCATCAGTGGTTTGAATGGTTTTGTCCCATTAATGCACAGAGTCTCTTATTACATTTGTGAAGTTTAACTTCCCCTGGGGTTGAATGAGATTTCGGAAAAAATTGGGAGCTGAATGAACTAGAATACTTAAACAAATATGGGCAGGAACTTGAGAGTGACCCTATCCTTACAAAATGCCATATATGAGCAGCTGATGTGGGGCCCCCACATCTTTCCTACTCTTTCAGCTGATGTAATGGTTACTAAAGAGGCAGCCTTCATTGGTACGTGGTATAGGGGAGACCTATCAACCCTGTAAGAACAAGAGAGGGCGCTCCTCAATCTTGAGAAAAACATGAATCAGGGCCCTAAGGAATCTTGCCACTGTAGGGAAAGAAAAAAGCATGGCATTGGAAAGGGTGGTGGTGTACGGATATTACTGCTAAACAGACTCTCAGAGCTGACAGAAAGTCCATCTTATTCTCCTAGCCCTGACACAGTCTGCTGATTTTGTAGGTAGGCATGCAGTGGGGCCTTTACTGGCTTCTGGATCTTAAAAGATTAAGCTTATGATTAGAGATGTGTAATGACTCATGTCATCTGACTCCTAACAAGTCAAGACAATATGGACTTTGGGAGCCTGGTGTGGACTAGCTGTCTGTGCGCACCCTGGTGGCAGCTCATTAATGTGCGTTAGTCTAGTCTTTGAAACTGGACCAGATCAAAGCATATTAATGACTGTTAATGTATTCATTAGTAGGATGCAGTTAGTCTATGGCATGGGGGTGTGTGCATGTGAAACAGTGTGTGTACAGATTCACACTCCAATATGCCATGAACTAGTTCATATATACAAGCCCTGAGTGATAAGAGACTACCTAAATCAAATGAAGACCAAATGCATGCTATACAAATTACACGCTACCCGACACTTGTAGTCGGGTCCTGGTCCTGATGGGTTCAGGTCAGCTTGCAAGCCTCTATTTGCTTCAAGGTTACAGCAGTTAGTTAAGAAAAAGTCAAATAAAAGTCAGCCACCAGATTTCAAGTCTGAGCTTTAATATCAGAACTAAAACATTATTTGTTGAATTCATCTAAACCTTTTAAAAATGGATGTTCAAATTCTTTTGGCACAAAATTCTGGCTCAGAGCTGGAGGGCCACTTGGCCAATTTAAAAAAAAAAATATATATATACAAAACCAGAGCTTTCACTGCACCGTGCCTGAATCAAAACTGAAATACAACTTTAAATACAAGGTTCATTAAAATATCTGGCCAAGTTCTGCTGAGAATTTGTGCAATCCATTCTTTAAAAAAGAAAAAAAAATTCTTTAATAGGTTTGCACAGATGTAATGGAGAAATTCTACACAGATTGAACAAGATTCACTTATGTTACTAACATTTTGAAAATTTAGACATGTAAGAGCAAGTTTAAAACTATCCCCGCAGGAAGGATTAATTGTATTCAAAAATAACAGTTGAGTCTACTTACACAATTGATGCCATACACACTAATAAGGTCAATGAGTAAGGGAAAACTAATTCTCAGTACTTTCATCTTTTTTCACCATGTCTGACAAAGTTAAATACAGACACAGCATGGCTCTTGTTTAGGCATCTGTTGGCAGTACACTTAATATAAGATGGTACAATTCATCTAGGTAATCACTGTTTAATAAAACTGTCTTTAGTCTGTGGTTGACCTTCGGTACCAAAATCGAGCTCTGTAGTCATCACTGCATGTCATGAAACCAGGATTGGTAGGAGAATGAACAATACACCGAACAATGCTGTTATGCCCCAATGACAGAAGATTTCGCCGTTCTGCAGTTCTTGAGTCCCAGCAGCAGAGACTTATGGTCCTTTCATCAGGAAGTAACACATAGTCCTCTGTGTGGTTAAAGACTGCCTGTGTTCTGTGTACTTGTCGTCCGCTCAAACCAGCTCCTATAATAGCAGGGACATGATACTCATTAAAGGTGTAAGTAAAAACATGTAACATAGAATAGCGTTGCTTAGGGGGCAGATTGTCAAAAGCACAAGGAGTGTCTCTTTTAGATATTACTTGCTAAGGACCATCAACAAGGGCCAGCTTTGTGTTCACTGATTAACATTTATAAGGGTTCTTTGACAAAATTGTGCTCTAACATTTCTCCTCCCACCCTCACTGCAGAAAGGCTATTTGCCAAAACCTCAGTAGCACTAAGGGAAGCAGCAATAGTCGCAGGCCTGAAGAATGACAATTACGATAGGGAAAATGCCCTTTCAAATTGTGCACTCATATATATATATATATAAAAATAAAGCAACACACACATGCACACCTCTACATAATGTTAAGTATTAGTATTAAATTAGTATTAGATGCTGAACACAGCTCAGACGGATTTGAGAATCAGATCACTAAAGCTCATCAAAACTTGCTGAAACGAATACTGGACCATCAGAAGCCAGAGGACTGCAGAAAGAACTGTGAAAAGAAGGCACACCTTCATACTATTTTTTAAATCTTTCTGGGCAGTTAAGTCAGGATTTAAAGCGTGATGTAAGTAATAAGAGATGAGTCTGGGAATAAGGATGAAGCCATTTATTTATGCTGAATATTTAGCATGGTGGGCAATTTCTACTCAAGAGACTTAAGATTATTTTAACAGGGATGCTGAACTTCTCTTGTGATCTGTCCAAGCTTGCACAGCACCTACTCACTCTTTACTTGACTCAACCAACAGTATTCGTTCCTCGTGCAGAAGCATTAAATTCAGATGCTCAGTGAAGGTGTATGCTTATTTATAGAGAAAATTCATATTACTACATCTCCCTACATAGTACCTATGCAGAAGTCATAACTATCAGTATTGGCATTAGGCAGTATAGATGTGTTTTTGCTAATAAAATTTTATAAATTATTCATTTTTTCCTCACTTAAAAAATATGTCAGTGTGATCACTACAAATGACTTTCAATGAGTTCGTTCCAGTAGGAGGGTTTGTTTCAGGGGAGGGGGTGTAGGGGTGAAAGAGAGAAATGGTGCGGGGCACAATACTTTCCTATATAGAGGCTGAAATCTGGCAAGTTCAAAAAGCTGCTTGGAAATAAAAGGGTTTTTCATTTGTTTTTTTTTTTTAAACTATGCAATTCCACATTGTGCTAGTCAATAGCACCACAATTTGAGGGTTCAAAAACCATCTTGAGGAAAGAAAATCTATATACATTCCAACAAACAGTTTACCTGTGAAGGAATTCCATATTATTTTAAGTATTCACACACCATTTCATAGAAGTATAGAGAATACTTGAAATCCTTCCTTCCTAACTGAATCAGTCAACCAAATCAAAAGACCTTCATAGCAGATGAAGCATTGTGCTCATGCCCTAAGAACACTTCTCCCTCCAGTATTCTTAGTGAGAAACTTAGTAGGTAGCAACTGGTAATTAAAATTGGAATGAGCACGGCTAATGGAGGAAAGTGCAAGTTCTCACTATCAATATCTATAAATAATATATAAACCATTATCTAGCTAGGCCATTACTCCCACTGTAGAAGTTTAGCATTACTTTTCTTGTAAAAAATAAGATGTTTCAGATATACTATGGCATTCACAGACTTGATTTGATTAGAAAGATTATGTTTCTCTTATTTATCAAGCAAAGTGCTTTACAAACATTTTGTGGTTGTTTATGCTGCACCCTGCTGGTTAAAAATATTACCAGTTTATACTTTGGGCAACAAGATCACTGTTAAATTACTTTTGCAGGTTGAATCAAAGTGTCAGTTTCTGGTTTTTGGCAGATCAAACTGCTCTGTCATCTCTGGAATCTATTTCACAGCAACAAAATCTTCTGTGGCGGTTAGGGAAGACTGAAAGGAGCCGCCAGCCAGCAACTTTTTGCCAAAAAGAGGTCTTGAAATGTCTACTTTTGTTTTCCTTTCTGGAATAACCCAAGAGAGTTGTATTTGATGATGCTTTCCCTTAACAGACAGCTAATAGCCAGCAAACCAGATAGCAGAATAGTAATACATCATTTGAACAAATGAAGTAATGATGGAAAGTTATCCAAATCCACTTAGATTAGTGTAAGATGGTGACCAACATCTAAAGAAAGTCAAGAATGGAATGAGGCAACTTATCTTATCTGTGACCAAGAATAGAAAGAAAACCTTGGGGAATCCTCGCACAGAAGAAACTTCCAATTAATTTTAGAGGTTACTGCTCAACAGTACAAGGCTATCATGATCTTATGAGTAAACTCCGAAAAATCTTTCGCATATTTAACTGAGCACATCAGTCACTGGACTAAGCACTTAAAAATTTTGTACTGCATCAAATATTTATTCCCATCACTAGTTGATTACCGCATGAACAATTTTTGCTTGATAGGTCATCTGCCACATACCTGTATATTTGACCAGCGTTCGACCTGTGGATATCTCCCATAGTTTAGCTACAGAATCTTTTCCACTTGACAGGATGTACTTTGAATTTTTGGAAAAGATGGCAGAACAGACTTCAGCCCCATCATGTGCTTTCTCAAAAGTAGTGATACATCGATTTGAAACACCATCCCATAATTTGATGCATCCATCCTTGCTTCCTGTCACATACATGTTAGCACTTGCATTATAGTTTACTGAACATATAGCGTCGGTGTGTTGATCTTGAGGATTGCAAGACACAAAACACTGGAATGTATTGATATCATAAAGCCGTAAGGTAGGGTGCTGGGTACCAACAAGTATGAAGTCGCCAGAAGGATGAAAAGAGATGGAGCGTAACATTTCTGCTTCCTGTGTGATGAGAAATATATAAATCAATATAAATATAAAGAACCTATTTGCAGAGAGAAAATCCTAGTGGATTCACAAGTCTGAAGTTCTATGATATTTTCATATTAAAAGGAAGTTCAATTCTTAATTAGTATAGTGTTCAGGGCAGGATACAAATTGGAGACCACCACTCCCCTCTCCACTATATGGCAGTAACATTTAGATGTATGTAGGATTTTTTCCACAGACTCAATATTAAAAATAATGTACAGTTGTCTCTATTCTTTACTGGACCTAGACAGAATAGAAACACAAATAAGGTGCTTTGCATGTTCTTGTTGTTTCTTTTGCCCCCCCCCCCTTTTTTTTAAGACTTGCTAGAGAGTAAGTCTGTTGTGAAAAGTGCTAACAACAAACATACAAATATCACTTTTCACAGCAGACTTACTCAGTCCCAACAAGCCTGGGGACAAATTAAGCCCTGGACGAGGAGTTGGGTAGGGAGCCAGTGGGGGCTGAGGTAATGGGGGAGGCAATAGGATGAGTTCAGGGACAGAGCCTGTCACCACGCGGCCAGGGAATGGAGCCTGAAGCCCCATGGCTGGAGCCTACCACCCAACAGCTGAAGCCCAACTCCACTGCCCCCAGGGAAGGTGAGGAACTCACTGGCTGACTGCTCCTCACCTGTTGTGTCTCCAGAGGGGCGCAGGGCCCAACCACTACAGACTTGACGGCCTCTGAGGAGGGGCTAATGCTTTGTGCCCCCCCTCCCCCCATCACTGCCTAGAAGGCTGTGGCTGCAAGGAAAGCCCCTTGTGGCCGCATTTGAGAAACACTGCTCTAAGTCCTATATCAATTTTCAATGCCTATTCATGGGGTTGGGGGAGAGAGGAAGAAATTTTCCCCTTAACAACCAAAAAGAAATCCATAGAACTTCAATGCTGTTCATAAAGGAAATGCCAGAAGCACCACCCCTAACAGTTTCAGGTTTCCCTGGTTGGCACATGTAGAGAGGAGAGCGGACATCAGATTTGAGAAGATCACAGGCACACATTTTATGTACCTAATTTGTATGCATAATTATCACAAGAGTATCTGCAAATTGGATAATTCCATACTACTGTGTACCTAGCTATTTCTACGTGCAGACACAAATTAGCTAATTGCTATCACTGCAGTTGTAGACCTCAAGCTTTTTTGTTTTTTTAAAAAGACTATAACCTCTAACCTGGATATACTTGAAGGCTCTTTTGGCAGAAGGTTTTGAATAGTCGAACAATTTAAGCGTATAGTCCCTTGAACCAGATGCCAGGATCTGTTCTGTTGGATGGAAAGCTAAACATGTAACCTCATCCACATGATCATATAGAGTCCGAATAACAGGATGATTTTCCATATTCTGCTGTGCTGTCTCATTCATCATGACCTACAGAAAACATTTAAACAAGTCAATGGAGAGTGTTTCCTTGTGACAAAGAAGGAACCATAAGCCACTATCCAACTCTTATGTTATTACTCTGGGCATTTAAAAGAAAAATGCAAACAAACATGTGGGATCTCCTGGTAGAAGAGAAAAAGTGAGTTTTAAACATGCATCAATATCTGCCTCATCTTCCAAGCAAAGATTGCATTTTTTGACAAAAAACTATGCATATAATTAGCATGATAACGATTATCTCAAAGTTCTTTGCAAATGTTGGTCATTAACATCCCTATGATAAATATACAATATCCTTCTTTTACAGAGAAGCAAAAAGAAACTGACAGAGGTTAGTGATTTGCCCAAAGTCAAAATGGAGTCAGCAGCAGAAGAAAATAAAACTCAGTGGTCCCGAGTGTTAGTCCCCTGCTCTAACTCTCAGTACTACTACCCTTCTTGAATAATTAAGACAAATGTTGCACTTATTTTGTTCACAGCAAAAAGAAGAACATGAGTACTTGTGGCACCTTAGAGACTAACAAATTTGTTAGTCTCTAAGGTACCACAAGTACTCCTGTTCTTCTTTTTGCGGATACAGACTAACACGGCTGCTACTCTGAAACCTTTGTTCACAGCAACATTCATAAGACTGTGCACTGCCACTAGTTGTGTGCAGATTCCAGACAACAACAAAAAAGGTACATTTCCTTAAGTATGCTATCAGAGGTAGAACAAATGCTATAAAATGGATGTAGCATTTTTATCATTCACTGATTGATCATGAGTCATGTGATACTTTACCTCGATGGGCATAGCACTTTTTGCCAACATTCTCTCTGTATCAAGAATTTTTATTGAGGCATCAGCAGATCCCGTAGCTATTAACTGTCCGTCTCTGCTGTATGTAGCTACGCGACATGGTCCTTTATGAGATGTGACGTAACAGGTCTCATATTCAGAAGCCTCGGGGGACATAGTCTGGACATCTGCATCAAATTCTAAGTCAATCCCTGTTCCTGGAGCTACTGTGTCGGAGCGTCCAATTGCATATTGAACAGCGCTATCATCATTCTCCATTCCTGAAGGACAAGAGATTAAATATATTTACTTTCTCCACAAAAAGGTTGACTAAGTCTTCATAAATATACTAGTAACTGCTTACAGTAGCCATGATTGTATCTACAGTCAGCTTTCACAGGAAACCGTAATGCCTGCATAGAAAAAATATTTTTTTTTTTAAAAAGGACAGACATTTACAGAACTTTTTCCTTTGCAGCTCAATAAAAAATACCCAAGAAAAGAGATTATGGCTACCAGAACCACCACAATAAAGCAGTGCCACTAACAGGGTCCTGGTCCATGACTAGAGCTCCTAGGTACTAGAATAATTCAAATGAGAATAATGAGAAACATTATTCCTCCACACACTTATATCTCATATTAAACACCTTCTCTTCAAGGTCGCCTCTACATTTCATTAGTGGAAGTTGCAGCTTAAGCAGGGTACAAGCTCATCATTTTAACCATATCATTAACCTTACTCTGAGCAGGGGTAAATGGTGTCCCTGGTCTAGGTCATCTAACCCTGTTCAGAGTAGAGTTGGACGACATGGTGTTGAAAATGCTTGCTGTTACCATCAGTAGTGAATTAGGGATCCTAATTTAGATAGATCTAAAGCTTACTATATTTAAGCTCTCAGAGATGTGTGAAACACTGACTATTTCAATTTGCTATGCACCCTATTACATTATTCGAGTTGATTTTCAAAAAGAGATCATGATGAAAGATAACTAGTCTAAGACCTCAATTGCCTTAATACTAAAACAACATGTATAAAGTTAAATGCTGCATTTCGGAGCTCCTTGTAGTTACTGTCATTAGTTCTGTCTGAGCCAAACAAAAGCTAATTGACATGCTGAGATTCAAATCAAGACAATGCACAAAATAAGATAAGAAGGCAGTTTGATCCTTTGTTGTGATTTCCTAGCTCTTGAGGACTGTTAAAGCTTACAATGCTTTAAATAGTCATTAAATAATTTTACTCATTGGGTAGTTAATTTTGCAGCACTGTTTTTTGCCAGTATAAAAATTCTCCCCAGTATAAAATTATACCTGCTCCAGGGAAAAATTAGGGGTATTTTTAGTAAACAGAATACTTTTATTCTGTCACTTTAACAATAAAAAGAATGTGGAGTACTTGTGGCACTTTAGAGATGAACAAATTTATTTGGGCATAAGCTTTCGTGGACTAAAACCCACTTCATCAGATGCATGCCGTGGAAAATACAGTAGGAAGATTGTGTGTGTGTGTGTGTACACACAACATGAAAAAATGGGTGTTGCCATACCAACTATAACGAGACTAATCACTTAAGGTGGGCTATTATCAGCAGGAGAAAAACAAAAAAAAACAACACTTTTGTAGTGATAATCAGGATGGCCCATTTCCAACAGTTGACAAGAAGGTGTGAGTAACAGTAGGGGACTTTTTTCATGTTTTCTGTGTATATATACCTTCCTACTGTATTTTCCACTGCATGCATCCGATGAAGTGGGTTTTAGCCCACAAAAACTTATGCCCAAATAAATCTGTTAGTCTCTAAAGTGCCACAAGTACTCCACATTCTTTCTGCTCATACAGACTAACATGGTTACCACTCTGAAATCTTTAACAATAAAGTGTCCCCAACACTAATACTTCAATAAACACACACATAAGCCAGACTAGTGACAGATTAAGTTTACTTTGAAGCTAAGCTACCACACGGGGACACAATACTTTTTGATTTTAGCAGATTTCACTAACTTTCCCATTAGTATTCTTCTGCCTAACTCAATTACAAGACTTTCCACCGTATTTTGTTGGTATCTGTTGGTGAATAAATTACCCTACCAAACATCATTTATATTCCAGTAGCATATAGAACCCCCAACCAAGAATGAGGCCCTGTGGTGCATACTAGGAGGCACTATACACACTAAGAGAGTCTGTCGTAGTAAGAGACAGTTCCTATCCCAAAGACCTTACTATGTAAATACAAGAGAAACAAAAGGGTGGAGAAAACACAGATGTACAGAGAGGTGAAGTGACTTGCCCAAGGTCACAAAGCAGAGAATAAAACCCAGGTCTGAGTCCCAGTCCAGTATCCTAGCCACAGGACACACTGCTTCAATTACACCTGATTAGACAGTAATCAACTTTTAACAGAGGTTTTCTATTAAGTTCCATCCTCCAATACATTGTGCATTCACCTGCTTAAAAAAGAAATATGTTTAGACTTACACCAGCACCCAGACATTTGTCAGACAATAAAAAAAACTGAATTCTGATCTGACAAGTAATACCAGTGTCAGTAACAAGACTATTACAATATATCCTGAACGACCTGGGACCTACCTGCCTCCTTCACCTCCCTCCCCCAACATGAAACAGTCTTTGTGACATGTGGCAACTGAGCTGAAACCCCATGAGAGAGAGGATGTGACTGGCAGGGCAGTCTGTGTGAGGGCCCTGGAACTCTGAAACCCATTTCCTTTTCAGATCTGTAACAGTGCACATTTATTTGCCTTCCAGACATAATGCAAAGCCCACCATTTCTCCTCTGTCTGCGAGGAGACTGGTCTTGAGTAGGTCTACTAGTGTTGATGTGCAATTTGGTGGGTCAGTTAGTTTCTATTATATTTATCAATGGATTATTTGATTTTATCTAGGAGATCTAATGGCCCCATTTATTCAGTGTACTTTTAGAAGACTGTCGAGGATCCAGGGCATTGGATAGGCACTATTATAATTTGAAAAAGTTCAAATAAATAAGTAGATCCTAGAAAAGATTTCCTGAAAGACTTGTATTTTGTTATCTATGCATAAATTTGACAACTGTACAGCAACATTAGGAGTTAATGAGAACATTTACTTTTAGATTGCATTGAGTCCACTACAGAATCACAGAGATGTAGAGCTGGAAGGGACCTCTAGAGGTCATCAAACCCAGCCCCTGTGCTGAGCCAGGACCTACATACCTGAACTTCATCAAAAAGTCTGCAATTCCTAGTTTATGTACATGAATCCTGCATTACAGTTTACCTAGTTTAATCAGATGCAGCAGTTGTTCAGAGGGTGCGCAGACTGATTGTGGTTTTATCTCATTTATCAGGCCATTGGCAATGTTTATGTATCCATCATACAGCAATTGACTAATAATCAGTTTGTAAAGTTGTTGACGATCTTTCAAGCTTACTTTTGTTCTATACATTGTGAGCAAGGAATGCCTTGCGGGTGCCTGAAACAAGAGAAAAAAATACTTACAAAACAGTTACATTGCAATGGTATAATCTTTCATACAAAACATACCCCAACACCTTTCAGCATTAAACAGTGCTGTTATGGTGACAAATTAAAAAGGTATTGTATACTTAAAGGAAAGAGACTTTCAGCTAAGATTCAAAACTAAATGGACAAATGAGAAGGAGATAACAGAAAGCTGTTGCAGACAGTAGCTAATGTTTTCACCCCTCAGCTCAGAGAGCCAAGAAGCAAAACTACAGAGGAGATAGTCCACCAGTTACCAGCACTCAGACTGTGATTAAGGACTGCTGACAAAGGTGAGAGAAGAGCAACACTGGCTAGTAATCAACATGTTCACCTCCAACAGTAACCTTTCTTTAATTCAATCAAGCAGGTGTGGGGAAATGGGCAAACAGTTGTGAGTGACAAGGTTAACAAACATACAATTTGTAGGGAAGCCAAGAGGCAAAACAAAACGTGTGTTGTAGGGTTTTCAGTGAAGCCACCAGCTGAAAAACCATAACCTCCCTGCACCCAACACACCATCCCTCCCCCAACCCACCCATTTCCAGCCCCAAAGAACAATCGATTGTTATAAACGGGGAGGGGTGAAAGCAAACTAAGGGGCGGGGGGAGAAACTGTCTGGAAGGAGAGTGAACTGCCTAGCGGTTCCTTGAGACCGCGGGCCAGAGGAAACGGCGTTCGGCAAGCAAGCAAAGCTGTAAACCGCTCAGCTCAGCAGGGCACGTAGGAAAGGAGTTGTTCACACCGCCCCGGTACCTACCAGCCCGTCTTTCTGCCTCCCTTGCTCTCCCCCTAAAATGGCGACCGGAGCCCTGAGAGCATCGATAGATGCTGGAGGAGGCGGCGGCTAAGTGTATCCCAATCACTCCCAAGCGCAATGTGCAGCTTTGCACTACTGAGCATGCTCGTGGAAAGTGAACATGCTCACGAACGTCTGCTGCTGAAGCCCGCCTGCTGCCCTTACTAGGATTATACAACGTCCCCGTTGTTCCCAAAACCGCGTTACAACGGGACCGGCCACAAAGCGGGGAGATGGGATGGAACCTGCACTGCAGGGAGCCAGACTGCACGCCCAAGAGAGTCACGCAGGCGAAGGAGAGGGGCAAAAAATCAGACATAGGGAATAGGGGCCGGGGTTAAGAGCCCCTGCCAGACAACGGGGGGAGAAGGGGGAAAACTAGACAAATAGGGAGTTTACTAGAACTGGGGCGAGTTGTCTGTGGGGGTTGCAAAAATGAGCTGTGCGTGGCAGGGAGCCTATTGTTTACCCTTTTGCTAAGCAGCCCATCTCACAGCCCGCCTACCAGGGCTGTTTCTAAAGGCATAGTGCATCTCAATGCATAAATAAGGCACCTCTTCCTTATCTGAAATGATGTAGCAAGCAGCTAAATAAGACTGAATCCAGTGAAACGCAAACACACAGATAGAATTCCTATGCATGCGTTTAGTATTTTACCGAATTCCTTTTCTGTTTATATGTCTGCATAAAGCCTCAGAGCAGTTCACTAATTCGTCTTATCTGCTGTTCCAGTCCCTGAATTAGACCCCCTTTCTTGTAATCCACAGCCAATGCTGGTTCCTGCCTCTTATTTACTTTTTAAAATTTTATTTATTACTTATTAATCTTACACTTCATTTACATTGTGCAAATAGATGCCATTGCACTATTTAATTTATATCTGAATAGCAAATAATTGAACATATTAATAGTTGCTAGAGGTTAACAATCACATCACATTGTATGTTTTTACTATGATTTTGCAGTTTGCAATTTTCAATTTTTATTTGTACTTCTTTTTTTTTTTTTGGTAATCAAATGACTTTAAAGCTGACATCCTGGGTTGGCATCAAAACTTCTTTAGTTTCCCTTGCATTTCTTTGACTGGTTTGAAATTGTGCCTCCTGGGCATTGATCTAAATTTGGGGCCATTTGAACAAGGGGTTCATGGGATACAGTACCTGCTCCTCCCCCACCTTCCTTAATATTCACCTGTTCTGGTAATGAATGTTTGATCACAGATAGAGATCAAACCAGGTCTGAGAGATCATCACACCAGGGTCTCAAATGCTTGAGAGCTACCTCAACAGAGTGCAGGGTATCCACTATCCTTTTGGGGGAAATCAAGTTACATTATCAGCTGAAAAATTAAATTCTCCTGTTATGAGCATCACTCTTTAAAGTGCTTGATGGCATGCCACATGGATTATACTGAGCCTGTGCAGAGAGAGAGGGTAGCTGGAAGCTACCTCTACATCACACATCTTGAATGGCTCAAGGGGGACTGTTATGATCACCAAACCTAAGTCACAGCCTGGTGGCAAATCCAGCTCAGGACAGAAATCTGAAATAAAAGCAGGAAGTAAAGTTTGCTCCAATCTGCATCTGTCAAAGGGAGTTTTGATTTTGTGGAAATGTAATCTGAGCACAGCAGAATATTCTGAAAGTGCTGAAACTTTTTTTTAAAAAAGAAAAAAAAATTACATATGCAACTGCTCCCTGGAACGTGACTGGGGTGGAAGAGTAGGTGGGAATGGGGGTGTTAGTCTTAGAGCAAGGGAGGGGGATAAATGGGGCTGGGGTGGGAAGGAGAGGGGTTGAGAGGGTTAGGTGATGGGGCTGGACACTGGGAAGAGGGACAGAGTTATCAGGGACTGGGAGAATAGGAAGACTGGGCACCTCTCCTTTCCCCTGTATATACCACAATCTAGAGGGCCCCAGCCCATCTACAGAGGTGTGGCCCCCCCCATGCAATATGTGGTGACTTGCCTTCCTGGGGTCTAAGCCCCTCTCCCCCCACCCCCATTGGTGTGTGTGTGGCCCCTGTGTCTGTATCTTAGGAGGCCCTGCCCATCTATGGTAGTTGGGGCCCTCCCATACATGCCCCCCTCATATGAGCCAGGTTCTGGAAGAGGTTTGTTTGTGTAGGGTGTGAAGGAGTGTCTCACCCCATCTCCCTACCCTCCTGTAAGCTGGGAGATGATTTTTTAGATATTTGTAGTTAACATGCAGTGTTAATGGGATGCTGTTTTCGATAGCTGTGATGTAACAACAAAATTAGATTAATTTCCTGATAGCTAAAGATAAAAACGGAAACAGCACATACTTGTGCTCACCCTTTTTAATAGTGGACATTGACTGAATTGGTAGGAATTGAGCATGTGACTGTTTCACTCAGCTTGGGCTCAAAACACTAAAATTTAGCACGAGTATGAAAGGGTTATCAGTGGCACAGTACATAGCAAATATAGCACAAGACTCTGGCAAGTGGTACATGCATGTGTAGTGATTCCAAACATTCATTAAATAAAAAAAGTAAACCATTACTAAACATTGAGAGTGACTTTATGAAAACATGAAATCCAATTATGAAGTCAGCTACTGGCTATTCATTTTAAAGTTTAGATTCTTCCTCCACTGAGAAACTGGAAAAATCTACTATGATTCTGGAAAACAAAAATTGTGGAACACAAGATACTAGTGGTTGGGCCACTCATCCTAAAAGTAGTTAATGTCAAACTACTACTTAGTTATGAGTTTTCTATTTTAAAAATGCATTAGCTTGTAGAATCATATTTGGAACACAAAGATATCTTATGTATATACAGGGGGAAAAAAAAGCAATTCTCTTAATGGAAAAAGGTCAGGTATAGCTTTGTTAGTTATACACCTCTACCCCTATATAACACAACCCGATAGAACACAAATTCGGAAATAACGCAGTAAAGCAGTGCTGGGGAGAGGGGCTGCGCACTCTGGTGGATCAAAGCAAGTTCGATATAACACAGTAAGATTTTTTGGCTCCCGAGGACAGCGTTATATCGAGGTAGAGGTGTATATTCCAAGTGAGGTCAGAGTATATGGGAAGGTAAACAGGAAGAGTGGAATGTCATTAGTTATTTTACTACATTTATTAAAATAGGTCACAAATTTGGTACCCTAATGAAAGAAACTGGGTTCTCTGTATGAATATTGTGTTTAATTAGTGAAAAGTTAAAAAAAAATGGTTGAAACCAAAAGAGCATTGAAATACAGTAGATATAGTTATATCTACAATCTAACAGTTTAAGACAAATAGATAAGGGTACCAAATATTATTTAAATATGACCCCCCCCAAAGGAAAATATTTGCAAATCATTAATGTAGGTCTTGAAATAAGTGACATTAATCAATCTATTTCTATTTATAGTTTTCATAATTAGGAAATCATTTGATTAAATTATATTGATTTTGCGTAGAGCACAGAAGTCTACTGCTGCAACCTTGTCATATGCAAGAAGGAAAACAAAGATTGCATAATGGTAAGCAACACAAAATTGTATTAGAAACACATGCCATATGTTTGAGCAGGTAATTAAACAGAATATAATCTGTTCCTGTGCCATGAACTGAAGTTATGGCCCAGTATCTAGACAGATACATATAGATCAGATGGAATAACCTGGATAAGGATCGGGATTGTGGTAATAATTCTACATTAATAAATACTTCAACTGCAGCAGATAGTCATATCTTGACTACGGATACGTAGCTAGAAAGTTAAAAATCACAGCAGAAGTTCAATAAATATTTTACAATTTTGAGTTAACGGAAATTATATTTTGCACAATTAGTGTCATTTTTTTCACCATCTATTATTTTTCAAAGGCACAGTGTGACTCCTGCAAGAGGTGGGCACATGTGCTCTGCCTTCCACAGGGAACTAATAAAAACATCCCGAGCAGTAAAAAGAAAGAGTATACAAACTTTGTGCAATTATAGTTGTGGTGTTTACAAAATGTATATACTGTATAATTTTTTAAAGATAAATATTTTGGTTTTCTTGCAATCATACAATCAATACAAATGAGTAATAATAAATAGAGGAGTTCAATTTTAATGTACACTTAGCTAAAGTCACAAGTTAATTCTGTTTCTAAAAATAAGTTTAGATCTTTTTAAATGTTGACATGTAAAGTAAGGGATTCTTGTTTGCTGATAGAAAATTATGACAGATGGGGCACTGCCATCACAATTTGCTAACTCTATTCTTCCCATCGTCTGGTCCAGGGGCAGCAAATTGTGATGGGAGTTCTCCCTTCAGTCACAATAGGCCACTTTGGACCAGGAGACAGGGAAGTATGGAGATAGCAAATTGTGGCAGTGCAATAACAGAATACCTAGCTGTCAGTAAGGGCTATCAGCAGCAAACTGTGCTAGGAGCATGGGGAGTACATGCTAAACAACCAAGGGTTCACTACCATGAGCTGAGTGACCCTGTGCATGCACACCACAAAAGTGTGAGCATATACAGACCCTTAGCAAAAGCCTACTTTTTGTGGGGAGGAAAGGGGACTAGAGGATGGGACTAGGAGCATGGAAAGGCAGGTTCTATTCCTAGTCTGGAAGCGCAGGGAATTCTAATGGTAATAGCAGTCTAGTCCAGGAGAGCACAGTTCATTTATTTCCAGCTCTAGCAGAAGTGGGATCTAATGGTTAGCTCAGAGCATGGTAAGCAGAGAAATGATAGAGGCTACGGAGATCAATGGCAGTATTCCTTGGGACATTAAAGAAGGGCCTGGGAAGGGATTAGCCACTGAGCAGCCTAATAGGCTCTACGGTTGAAATTCAGAACTCCGGGGTTCAATTCCTTTGTTGGAGTGAGAGCAGTGGGATCTCTGGAGACCGGGGATTAGGACTGCTGGGTTCTAGTGGGTCTGGGCTGAGAAACCATGACATCGCCAGAATCACCCACATCCCCAAGCCTCGCTGGAAGCAAATGGAACTGAAAGTCACGAGGCCTCACTGCTGGGTGCTGCAGGCCTCTGGGATGACTCCAGAATTTAGCAAACAGCATAGTAGCATGTTCAGACAAGGCACTTCAGGGTGCCTCAGCAGCAGTGCTGAAGGCCTAGCCCAAGAGAACAGACCCCCCCGCCCCCAACAGACGGCCCTACTCACCTCAGTCTCAAGGAAAGGCAGCCGCAGTGGCCGTGGCTCAGGAGCGGGGGAGCCCAAGTTACTCAGGCCCCGTGGAAGCGGACGCCTATCACACGCTGAGGGAACACGACGGCCTGACATCCTCCTCACACCTGTCCTCGCTGCCATCTATCACGCCTCACCGCCACGCAGCCCCACACACCGAGATCACTTTCACACTTGTCCTCACGAGCGCGGCGGCAACGGGAGTTGCTTTCTAGCTCCCTCCTTCCAAGGCCTCGAGTCGTCCTCGCGCCGGGCCCGGCGGCCACGGGTCACACAATGGCTCGAGAGCCCCTTCACGATTGGGCTGGACGGCCCGGGTGCTACGGGAGCCACCACGCGAGACGCCTTGCTGCTAGTACAACGAAACTGCCCGCTGTCCCCCTCCCGTTTGTCCTCGAGCGCCCAACGCCCCGCTGGTGCGACACGCTGGCCCTGCGCTCGACAGCCCACCGTCCGTGGGCCCTGACACGGCCCACACGTCACCGCTGGTGCGACACGCTGGCCCGGCTCCCACTCACGTTTGTGCTCCAGAGCCACAGCCCGTGGCAACAGCCGCGGAGCCCACGTCAGCGACCGCAGGGGCGACACGCTCGCGAGGCAACAGCCCAGCCACCCCTCTCCGCCTGAAGCTGGGGGTTAGCACCTCCCAAGGCAGCCCCCTGAAGTCCTTCCCGTCCCCACCCCCCCAGGCTCTGTGCGCACTCTCTGCGCCAGGCCTTAATGGCCGGCCGTGAGGAACAAGAATGCCTGCTGATTGGCTTCTCCTCAACGGCGCCGCCCGCCGATTGGTTCCGAAGTGTTCCTTTAGTTGCTGAGCGAGCCGCTCAACGTCTCGGGCGCATGCGTGACCGCTACCTGCCGCGCCCTCCCGCCTCCAGCGTGGTATTAACGCCGCTACGTGCGTTCTTTACGTATCATCTGCCTCTTGTGTCCTCCCTACGCTAATTTCGTAGACCGACGCGCCAATTACGGAGTTTCCGCTACAAAGTCTCTGCTTGGTCGAGCCTTTCCTTACGCAAATCGCGTAATTCCAGGCCACCCACCCATGGCAACGCAGTTATCATAAGCGGCTTTGGGCTTGTGGTTTTCCCCAGCTAGGATTTATTGGGGAGCGAGGACTTCCTTTTAAAATGGTCGCTTCCAACGGACTCTCAGGGAGAAGCGACCATTTTAAAAGAAGCCCCACCCCCGTCGACCTGAGCGTCATCTCGCAAACCCGTCGCATCCCTCCCCTGCCCTTAGGCTGGCCAAAAATGGCCGCTGTCCTTATCACGTGGGCTCCGGAGGCCAATCATCTGCCTCTGTTTTTAAAAAATCAGCGGATGATAGTAATTGGCTGGTTTCCTGGTCACGTGGCCTCGAGAGGCCAATTCTGGGCCTCCGCGGGCGGGCGCCTGAAAGGAAATCAAATCAGCATCGGCAGATCGCTTGATTATCTGTTGTACGGTGCCGCCTGCCACTGCTACGGTGTGTGTGGAGGAGGCGTGCGTCAGTTACAGGCTGTGAGAGGCCGGAGCCCTCCCTCAGCAGGTGAGTGACTGGCGATCATACGCCTCGTCCGTGCTGCGGCAGCATCGCCCGTTGCTGGAAGTGGGGCCACGCGGCGGATGTCCTGGCAACACTGGGGGGCGGGGGTGAGACTCGGGTGGCAGAGGCGGGGCTCGGGGTGGGCCAATGGAGAGCGGCGGCGGTTTAAAGGGTAGCCTAAGAGGGCGGTTTGAATTCAAACAGCTCGGGCGGTCGGGGCCAGCGGGGTGGTGACGGTGAGGGGAACACGGGGCTGTGGGGGATCTGGAAAGGGGGTCGCCTAGGGGCTGAGGCGTGGAGTAGGGAATGAGGATTTTAGTGGGAACGGGGCTGCAACGGGGACTTGGGGGCTACAAGGGTGGGGACGGCGTGTGGGGGGGGGGTTGCAGCAGGAGTGGATGGGGGCGCGTGGGGAGTTGCAGCAGGAGGGGGGCTTCACGGGTGGGGACCGCGTGGGGGGGGGGTGCAGCAGGCGGGGAAGTATGAGGCCTGTGCAGTTGCACTTGAGGCAGCTCGTGAGCGGGATCTGCAGGGAGGTGAAGCGTTGTAATGGGGAGAAGGTTGCAGGGGGAGCGGGATTTGAGGGATATAATGTGTGTCGGTTATAGTGCTAGGGGATTGTACGGGAGGAAGGGGGGGCGCAACTTGAAAGGATACATCTATGGTGGTGTCGGGTTTCATTGGGGATGGGAATTGAAGGCATGAACACTGCAGTGGGGTGCAGGTTGGTATAGGGTGTGGATGAGGAAAGCAGAGTGCGAGGGGTGGGGGTATGAGGAAGACCTGCAAGGGGTGATGAGGAGAGGGTGCTCTGTATATAAGATATTTATAATTAATAATGTTCCTACATGAAATATCTCTGCAATTAAATGTTCTCTATTTAGGCAATATGGAGAAAAATGGTAAAGAGAACCACAATGGGCTCCCTGGTCACCGTGTCAAGGTAAAGTGGTCTTGCACACTTACTAGACAAATGCATTTTACTTGGCATGATCATACGAGGACTATTAGCCTCTATTTGTTCACTCCACAAATTATCAGTGATAATTATCGCTGACTCTTCATCAAATAGGTTCCCCTTTTTTCTTGAAGTATTATACTCTGACACAGGGAATATTCTCCAAGCTACTCTGTCAGTAGCTCACTGCTGTGGAGACTTAGCCACCTGGAATACAACTTGTACAGCTTCTACAGACTGCTTCTGCATGCTGTTAGTCTTAAAATGTTGTTTTCTTGTGGGGTGGCAGCCAGAATTGTGATATGAGTCTTTAAATATCTAAGACTGTGAACATCATTTTGGGATATAGTGATAGGAATGTTTCAAGCAAGACACAAGAAGTAATTCTTCCACTTCACTCAGCATTGATAAAGCCTCAGCTGGAGTATTGTGTTCAGTTCTGGGCATCGTACTTTGGGAAAGATGTGGACAAATTTGGGACAAACTGGAGAAAGTCCAGTGGAGAGCAACAAAAATGGTTAAAGGTATAGAAAATAGATCTATGAGGAAAGATTGAAAAAACTGGACCTGTTTAGTCTAGAGAAGAGAGGGGGATATAAGTCTTCAAGTGTGTAAAAGGTAGTTAGAATGAGGAGGGTGATAAATTGTTCTCCTTATCCACTGAGGACAGGACAAGAAGTAGCGGGCTTAAATTGAAGCAAGGGAGATTTAGGTTAGATATTCGGAAAAACTTCCTAACTGTAAGGGTAGTTAAACACTGGAACAAATTGCTTAGGGAGGTTGTGGAATCTGTCTTTTAAGAACAGGTTTTAAGAACAAGAATACCTGTCAGGGTGGTCTAGATAATACCTAGAGCATGTCTACAGTATAAAATTAAGTTGACTCAAGTTAAGTCAATGTACAGCCACTGCAGTAATTAAAGCAGTGTTTCATGTCCACACTGTACTCTTTCTGTCCTCAGTGCACGTCCTCACCAGGAGCACTTTCTACCGGCTTAACTGTGTGGGGCATTATGGCACAGTGATAGCCGGGCCCCCCAGCGATGTAAGTAACGCTGCGTCTACATGGACGCTGCGTCGACCTAACTTCATCAATCTAAGCGCTAACGCCTCTCACGGAGGTAGAGTTATTAAGTCGACGTAGTGGGCAACTGACATCAGTGGGAGCTACCTTTTAGTGTAGATGCTTACAGAGTTAGGTTGATGAGAGCTGCCTTATGTCGACCTAGCTCTAGTATAGACTAGGCCTTAGTCCTGCCTCAGTGCAGGGGACTGGACTAGATGACCTATCAACGTTCCTTTCAGTCTGACAATTCTATGATTTTATATCATCCTTTTTTAACTCTTAATGGGTATATTAATTGAGTATAATGGAGCTAATTAGTCCATGCACACGTAGGAAAAAACACTTGCCTGCTTGTATTAATAAGTGGACAGGACCAAGGAATAAACTACAGGAAAAGCAGAACTTCTAGTATGTTGTACTTGCCTCTACTGTAATTAAATGTGTTGGGTTTTTTAGACTCTACCCACTATTGGGGATGGTCCAAAACGGCTCCCTGTGCATCAGCAGCATCCTCAGAATCGGGTACCTGGAAGTGGAGTTCAAGCACAGCGTATTTTGTGTCCTTCAAATTTGGCTCAGCGAGTTCCTGTACAATCACGGGCTCAAAAATCTGCGCTGTCAAACCAGAAACCGTCTCAAAACCAGCTGATGCAGCAGCCTCATCCAACTTCTCTAGTTCAACCAATTTCTAGGCCTCAGGCTCCAAGTAAAAACAACGAGGAACCTCCACAGACCTCACTATCTGGTAAATATAACTGTGCAAATAAATGTTTCATCTTCAATAATCTGCAGTCAACTGCAGCATATTAACTAAATCAGCATATATTCTTCCTGTATGCATAAGAGATTGTCTAGTTTCACCTTGAACCATAATCCTCTTCTATTATTTTTATTATCATAGCACCTGAGAATCCTAATTATGGACCAGGACTCAGCTGGGTTAGGTGCTGTACAAGAACAGAACAAAAAGACAGTCCCTGCCCAAAATACCTTACAATCTACAAGAGAATGCTTTACTAATGGGAAGACAAGTTAGAAGGGTACTTCAGACTTGTACAGAAAGTTTTCCTGAATTAAAAAATCCCTTGTAGCTGTGATGCACTAACTAATGTGATGCTGCTTACTCTTTCGTAGGCCAGATTAGTAGTTTATTCATATGAGACTAATATAGTGGTCACTGATGCTCAGATACCATGGTAATGGTTGCAGTAGGAGAAACAAAGGGCTTGGCTACACTTGCGAGTTACAGCACATTAAAGGAGCCCCGGGCGCACTAGCTCACTACCCGTCCACACTGGCAAGGCATGTAGAGCGCTTTGATTCCATGGCTACAGCGCTCCTGGTACTCCACCTTGGTGAGTAGAATAACATTTGATGCGCCCCAGCGTCAGTGTGAACGAGGTGTTGCATTACGGTGCTCTGATCAGCCTCTGGAAAGGTCCCATAATCCCCTTAAGTCAAGTGGCCACTCTTGTCATTGTTTTGGATATGCCCTTTGAAAGCTCCGTTTGACAGCCGGCATGCTTATCTGCTCCGAGACAAAGCAACCATTACTACG
>NC_048309.1:12651723-12722578 GCF_013100865.1 Trachemys scripta elegans
CATTACTGTGGAATGCTGTGTGTGAGAGAGAGAGAGGCGGAGGGGGGGGGGGGAGGTCTGCTGCTGTCTGAATTTACAAGACAGCATGCTGACATGCTCTCAGCCCCCCCAAAACCCACTCTCTCTTTCCCCTCACATACACACAACACACTCCATCACCCCTCCCTCTCCCCCCATTTGAAAAGCAGGTTGCAGCCACTTGCATGCTGGGATAGCTACCGCAATGCGTGGCAATTGCAAGAGCTGCTAATGTGGCCATGCCGGTGCGCTGTCAGCTGTCAGTGTGGACAGACTACAGCACTTTCCCTACTGCGCTCTACGAAGGCTGGTTTAACTCAAAGTGCTCTACATCTGCAAGTGTAGCCATGCCCTAAATAGGTTCAGGCTGTCCCTGAAGACTGAGCCTGGCTTCTATGCAAAACTTGGGAACCAGATTGCTTCCAAAATGATTTTTTTCAGACAGTAGTGGCAGTTGTGTTTATGAACTATAGTTATGAAGGTGTTCAATTCTTTTTATGTGTAGCAAAAAACCTTGAAGCAGAAGGGACATCCGTCCAGAAAAATGAAGAAACTAAAAAGTAAGTCTGTGGGTATGTTGCCATTGATGGTTGTGGGGCCAGGGTTTCACTCTTTGTATTTAGGACTAAATAATATAGCAATTTGGATGCAAAATATTTTGTGACTTAATACACAACTATTGTTTTGTAGCCCATTCATTATCAGGAATGCTGTCTCTGCATTTGTAAATACCACAAAATATTTTGGAGCTATGAATATGAGATCCTAGAACTTCATGGAAGTATATCTTTAATCTGTTTCATGACCTGATAAACTATGAAAGCCTTTGCTCTTGAAGGTTGTTTAAAAAAGGAAAATCTGCATACTTTTTTAGCCAACAAAGAACTATATGCTTTTTATTTAAGAAGCTATTCTGAGCGAAGATATATATATATATATATTTTTTTCTCCTTGTATGGAAAACCACAACTGAATGGGATTTTTTTTCCATGAAGCTGGACAAGATTTATATTTTGAAACTAAATGCAAAATGCCTCTTTCCAGACTCAAAACTCAAATTGGGCATTTGTGTCCATGCATGCTTTTATCTCGGCACAGTCAATCTGGCCATGTACATTATTCCCTGCACAACTGAAGATTTGGATACAGAAGTCTGAAAATATTGTGTTCCTTTTCCAAAAGATAGGTTTGCATTTCTTGGGTGACTGGCCCTAGGAGGGGGGGGAATACTTGGGGCCAGATTTTGATCTTGGTTAAATTGGTATAAATGTGGAGTTATTCTGGGACGTTACCCCAATGTATCAAGAAATTCTAGTCCCTGGTCTGACTTCTAGCAACTTAAAACTATTTAACTTTTTCATAGAAGGCAGTGGTGTCTTGATGACTTCGAAATTGGCCGCCCTCTGGGGAAAGGAAAGTTTGGAAATGTGTATCTGGCTCGTGAAAAGCAAAGTAAATTTATCCTAGCGCTGAAGGTGTTGTTTAAAACACAGCTGGAGAAAGCAGGAGTAGAACATCAGCTGCGGAGAGAAGTAGAAATACAGTCTCATCTTAGGTAAAATTTATCTAAAACTAGTTTTTTAGATATGCTTCCAGAGAACAGGAGAGACACAATGGAATCCAACTATCTCCTGACCCTCAATTAAAGGAGGCAGGTAGGAATATCTTGCGAAGTTACTCTTTTGGGATGGCCTGGGCAAACCAGTCTCCTGTGTCACTTATATGATATTAGGGCAGGCTCTCTAGTTTTTGTACAGTGCCAAGCATTTTCTTGATATCTAACCAAGACATCTTACAGACTATCACATGTGCGGAGCTTGCAATATGAATCTACAGGTCAGGTTTTTATGCTTTGTCACGCCAACCTCTCAAAGCAGCAAGTCAATTGCATGTCTCTGTATTTTATCCTGACCCTTATGCAACACATTAGGAAACAATTAAAGGAATTGGCCTTATAAACACACTCTGTTGTCAAATATTATATAAGGGGACTTCTCCCACTCAGTGCTTAGTTTTAGATGGCACAAGTCTGTACTGCTCCTTTAAATGTTCCTTAAACTTTCTAGTCTTCTACGTTCTGGAGTGGGGGGAATATTTAACATCCCTGAGGCTATGGCTACACTACAGAGATTACAGCGGCATAGCTGCACCGATGCAGTGCTGCTAGTATAGACACTCTAAGCTGATGGGAGAGAGCTCTCCCATCGACTTAATTATTCCAGCCTCCACAAGAAGCGGTAGCTATGTCGGCGGGAGAAGCTCTCCCATCGACATAGCACTGTCCACACTGGCGCTTAAGTCGGTATAACTTGTTGCTAAGAGGGGTGGCTTATTCACGCTCCTGAGTGACCTAAGTTATACCAACATATACTTTAATCTTGGTAGCCTGGTTGGGAAGGCTGTCTAAAGAAGTGAGGTACACAGATAAGATGTCTCTGAAAAGCTATATAAAGATGGGAGGAGGGAGAGCTTAAACAACCTTTGCTCAATTGAGGAAAAAGGAAAGGAAGTTAAAAATATGCACTCTACAGTTCTGGAGTTGCTAGAGCTTAATTACTAGCCTAAAAGCACTAAGATATACAGCAGGCTTGCCAAACAGAAGCACTCTGAGGTGAAATGCTACAGAACTACACTGAAGAAATTTCTTGAATGCAATAGCTAGCAGACTTAAAAAAAAAAAAGTGTCTACAAAGTAAAATCAATCAAAAGGGCCTTTCTATTCTAAAGCTGACATGTGCTTTGTCACTAGTGTAAATTATAGGGAGTGATAGTTCAGTAAAATGTTACAGACTGCTAGCAATCTAGCTCCTCCAGGGCATGACACTAGTAACTACATAACATCTATATAGATGACCCCCGTTCCCCCCCCCCCCCCCCCAAAAAAAAAAAAACAACAACAGTATCTTGTTTGTCTGTGTAGAGATGTCTTCTGGTAGAAAAATATACACATTTTCTTGCAGGCATCCCAATATTCTCAGGCTATATGGCTACTTCCATGATGCCACAAGAGTCTACCTAATTCTAGAGTATGCACCTCGTGGAGAAGTCTACAAAGAGTTGCAGAAGCTAACCAAGTTTGATGAACAGAGAACTGCTACTGTAAGTGTCTCTAGTGTTTTTTATCATCCACCAACTTTCTGCAAATGCAGCTATCTGAAGCATAAAGTTTACACCTTTCGACCAAAATCTGACACTAAGTACATGAGTGCATCTCCACTGAAGTCAATGCATTTGGTAACTAAGAGCAGAACTGATTTTAATCTTTAGTTTTCAAACTAGATATTTAGGAATAGTCTGGAAAGTTAGTCAGTACATGCATCATGACAGTTCACTGTTGGCTGCTACTTTAGGGTCCTAGACATCTCAAGTAATTACAGAGGAGGGGAGGGTGCTGTAGAGCAGGGGTTCTCAACATTTTTCTTTCTGAGGCCCCTCCAACCTGCTATAAAAACTCCAGGACCCACCTGTGCCACAACAACTGTTTCCCTGCATATAAAAGGCAGGGCCAGCATTAGGGGGCAGCAAGCAGGGAAGTTGCTTGGGGCCCTATGAAGCTAAGTTGCTCAGGCTTCAGCTTCAGCCCTGGGTGGCAGGGCTTGGAACCTCAGGCTTCAGCTCCATGCGGTGGGGCTTTCGCTTTCTGCCCTGGGCCACAGCAAGGCTAATGCCGGCCCTGCTTGGCGGATCCCCTGAAACCTGGTCCAGGGCCTTGCCCCGAGCCCTCGTTGAGAATCACTGCTGTAGAGTACAGCACTAAATAGTCAAAGGGACTTAAAAGGGTGAAATAACAGAAAGTGTTAGGATAGACCTTATTGGGATGAAACTGACGACACTGCCAATTTCACAATGGATGTCTAGACACCAAGTTCTCTAACAGTTAAGCTAAGGAGGTTACTATGTCTTTAATATATACTATCTCATGGGATCACTCTTTACAGTATATGACAGAATTGGCAGATGCTCTATCATACTGTCATTCAAAGAGAGTGATTCATAGAGACATCAAGCCAGAAAACTTGCTGCTTGGTTCTAACGGAGAGCTGAAGATTGCTGACTTTGGATGGTCTGTGCATGCTCCATCATCTAGGTAAGAACTTGGACACTACGTACCCTATCATCTCTTGATACAGCACAAAGCTTCATGGCTCTAAATAAAATCTTAATATGTATTAAAGAACATACACCACTGTCACCGCACTAATTGAGGAAGGATGGTGCATAGAGATTGAATCACACAACTGCAAGCAGGGCTTTGGAGTGGAGCCCGGAGCTAGAGTGCAGACCAGTAGGTTTTTGCCTGAAGCTAGAGCGGAGCAATTAAAAAATGTGATTGCTCCAAATCTCTGCCTGCAACTTGCCTAGAAATATGCACACTATATCACGAGAACCCCAAAACTGGTTGGTTTGCCCAGTTTATTTACAGGTCACTATCAGACCTTCATCCCAATCCCCTTCAATGTGTTGGTGCAGAGTGTAGCAAGAAAGCACTGTTTTAGTGTATTTGGAGCCTTGCATGCCTCTAGGGAGAACAGTAGGATTTCCGTTGTGAATTCTCAAGAGCAGGGGTTCTCAAACTTTTTCTTTGAGTCCCTCCAACAGTCTATAAAAATCCCACGGCCCACCTGTGCCACAATAACTGGTTTTCTGTATATAAAAGCCAGGGCCGGTGTTAGGGGGTAGCAAGCAGGGCAAGTGCCTGGAACCCCATGCCACAGGGGCCACCTGCGAAGCTACATTGCTCAGGCTTCAGCTTCGGGTGGCAAGACTCAGGGCCCCAGGCTTCAGTTCCATGCAGTGGGGCTTCGGCTTTCTGCCCTGAGCTAAGTTCCCTCTAAGCTGCGCAGCTGCCTATTAGGCGCTGCACAGGTGCTCAGGGCTGCAGCGGGGAGAGATGCCTCTCCCAAAGCCCTGGACCTGCCATGGCGCCCCAGACCCAGACCTGCTGCGGCTGGGGGACAGGCACCCTAGCCCAGCCCCAAACCTGCTGGGGGACAAGTGCCCTGACCCAGCCCGTCCTGGACTTGCTGCGGCTGGGAGAGAGGTGCCTCTCCCCACCATAGCCCTGGGGAGCCCCACTGCACCCCAGACCCCTCACTCCAGAGCCCGCACTCCCAGCTGGAGCCCTTCCTCCCGGACCTCTGCCCCAGGCCTGAGCCCCTTGTCCTTGGGCTCAGCCCTGAGCCCCCCTCACACTCTGAACCCCTCGGCCCCACCCCGACACATGAATTTTTTGCGCACCAATATGTAGATGATGTGTCATACATCACCTCCATATTGGTGCACATAAAATTCATTCCGCACATGGGTGGGAAAAATTAAAGGGAACACTGGCCCTGAGCCCCAGCAAGTCTTAACACTGGCCCTACTTGGTGCCCCCCTGAAATCTGCTCGTGGCTCCCCAGGGGGCCCCTGGTTAAGAACCACTGCTCAAGTGTACAGACCTGCCCCCTCTGTCATTGTGCAATGTATGAAACTTGAAGTGAGCTCTTTGGAGTAAAGGGAGCATCAACTACTGTGTGTACTTATGCACTTCCTTGTGTAACACCAAGTTATCAGTACAGATGTTGCCCTCAAGATGGGGGTCTAAAAGTTAATATTCTACTTGTATGAACTTGATAGTTAAGTATAAGAGAAACTAGAATTTGTGGGTGGAAGCTGGTACTATCAAAGTAACTTTGAGTGACTCTTCGAAATGGAGAATGCTGCTGCATAAAGACCAAACTACAGTTTCTGTATGAAGCCATTTGTATGTGTTTTAGGAGGACAACTCTTTGTGGTACACTTGACTACTTGCCTCCTGAAATGATTGAAGGGAGAACACATGATGAAAAGGTGGATCTCTGGAGCCTGGGGGTTCTGTGCTATGAATTTCTAGTAGGGAAACCTCCTTTTGAGGCAGAGACATATCAGGAAACTTACAGAAGTATTTCAAAGGCAAGTATTGGGTCACTTTCACTTCTTCCTCCTAAGTCACCTATTCAGTGATATTAAATAGATATGGGGTGATAAAACTGAAATGTGTTTTTTCTCAACTAATTACAGGAAGGAAAATGGGGCCTCAATTTCCCATGGTTTCCCATGGCTAAGCAAAGAGCAGCCTAGCAGCTCTGATCCATCAGGAATTACCCTGATTTTATCTAATCAATCTTTGGAGAAGGCTGGATTCTTCTCTTAATATGGGCTGTAGCCCAGTGTAAATTAACGTACAAGCCACAGCAAAACTTGTACTGTCAGTGGGAGGTGTGCATAAAAATCAATGTAGTAAATAACATTGAGTTACCTGTAACTTTGTTCAATACACTGTTGCTACATTAATCATCCCTCTGAGGGAAAATAGTCACTTTTAGGACCACTACTTTCTGCCCTTTGTTTCTCTTCCTTCTCCTACACCAGGACTTCCCCTCCCTTTCCCTCTTTTCCCTACAGTAATTCCCATTTTTTTCTCCTCCAGAGGCTTCTCTTATCCTTTTTTCCATTTCAGCTACTAGAAATGATGAGCGATTGAATAGTTGAATTTGATATTTAGATTTACCCTAGTTTCATGGGAGCCTTGTGTCGAATTTGTAACTTGGTCAGTGTTTCAGGCTGCACAAAGGCTTCTACTTGCTTCACATATGAAAGGTTGCTTTAGTAATTATGAGGACAACAACATTTCTAGCTCAGTGTCTCACACTGAATTGGTTCACATACCACCTTCTTAAAAATCATTGTGAAGTGAATGGATGGAACATGCAGCTTACGTACCCCCAGTGCTACATATACCACATTTGGGGGATTCTTGGTTTTACTCCTGGGGGAATTCTGTGCCACTGCACAATGCAGAATTTTGCAGAAATTAATGTGTGTAGAATTTCCTTTCCCCCACAGAAATTGGTTGCAGTGTTGCCAGACCCAACAGAGCCCAGCTTGCGCATAGAAGACACTGTTGGGGGGAGCTAGAGGGTTCCTGGCAGCTGCAGTTCCCCATGTGCCCTGAGGGAAGGAGACAGCAGTATGCAGGAAACTCCACACAAGCCTAGGACCCACCATCAGGCTGTTTCTCTTGCTGAATCCCTGGGCTCTGAGTAGGGGGACCAGATGTCCTGATTTTATAGGGACAGTCCCGATATTTGGGGCTTTTTATTATATGGGCTCCTATTACCCCCCACCCCCATCCCGATTTTTCACACTTGCTATCTGGTCACCCTAGCTCTGAGGGGTGGGAGGTCTCTGGGCTGGGGGGGCCACAGCTGGGCTCTGGGGTGTAAGAGGGTGAGGGTGTGGGCTGGGGGGGCCCCATGGCTGGGATTTGGTGAGGAGGGGGTGTGGGTATCTGGCCACCCGGCTGGGCTGTGGGAGTGGGCAGAGAAACAGGAACTGAGCTGTCATAGGGATTTCTTTAACTCTCTACTCCTGGGGGAAAATTTTGTCTGTATTGTTAGACATGCTTGCTGACAGATATTTTGAAATAAATTACCAAAATAATTGAAACTGATGTGATCATGTAGTGTTATTTTGACTCTCAAAATTTGCAGAATTATAAAATATTTGTGCACAGAATTTTTAATTTTTTTGGTGCAGAATTCCCTCAGGAGTAACCTGGTTTGGTTCTGTATAGTTGAAATGTGACATGAGGCTAGGGGGAAAAAATCAGTCAGATCTCGTGTATGGGCTGACTGATAACACTCTTCTAAACTTTCCTTTGGCTCATCTGCATCCCAGTATTTTCTGCTTTACTCCCTGTACAACTACAAACAATTTCTAACACCTGGAAATGTTAGTTCTATATTATTTACCACTAGAATAGTAACTTATTGCTTGTTTTTAGGTGGAATTCAGATTTCCTCCTTTTGTATCAGAGGGAGCTAAGGACTTAATTGTAAAGCTCCTGAAGCATAATCCATACCAGAGGCTGCCACTGAAAGACGTGCTTGCACACCCATGGATTACCACAAACTCTACAAAACAACCAAGCAGCCGGAAGAGTGAGGCTGCTACCAGTAACAGAACGCCGTCTTAGCAAGGTGTCCCTTTCATACTATAAACAATCTCAAATGAACCATAAACAAAAGGAGAGCCTTGTAACCATGACTACTGTAATGCAGCCAGGAAAGGTTGCTTGCAATGAGACTTTAATAAAAGACCTGCTAATTAAAACAGACTGGGGGAAGCGGGGAACAATTCAGTTGTGTGAGCTATTTACCATTTTAAACTCTTTCCTATTGTAATGGAGAAAACTTTTTTATATATATGTATATATTGAGAGCAGTTTGACAAGAAGTGCACTCAAAGAAGTTGATAGAATATTAGCCAACATACTTGAAGTCCAGTTTGCATATGGGTCATATACATTGAGGTGAGGCAAAGCTAAATGTTGTGTTCTTGCCAAGGGCCCTATGATGTGATCAGTCTTAATTTTTGGCTCATGCTTTCTAATAGCAAGAGACAGTTGTGGTTCTGGATATCTGTCATGGTCAAATAGTGCAATAATCCTTGAGTTACCTGCATTCTAATTTATTGGGCTGCTAAGGTTATCCGAAATGTGCAGTGATCTGAAGCTGAGTGGAAAAAGATGAATGTGACTCTTCATAAATGTGTCCTAATAATTGTGTGCATTTCTTGCTTCTGTGTACTCTTTGGCCTGTTGTTGTCTTGAGGGGTGAGGCACTTGACATTTGTTAAATAAAGACTTGTTACATTCTGACAGGATGGTAAGGTTTACTTTATTGCACATACTGCTGGACCTATTAGACAACATTCTTAAACCAGAAAATTATAGCAAAATGTATCAAACTAAATGTAGACACTTCCTATTCTATGAAACATAAGAGCCTGATCTTAAAGACGTTAGTATGTTTTGTAGAGCCTAATGACTTTACTTTACAGTTCTTACTGCTGTAAGTCCAGTGTTGAGGTAAAGAGTGAGGTGAAGGAGTAGGCTAATAAGAATTCTTTTAAAACAAAACTAGCTTTCCATAATTACCATGGAAGCATTTTTACTAGTTAAAGTAACCCTTGCAGCACTGTAACTGTCTACATCAATTTGCATGACTTAAACTTGTGTAGACAGGCCCATACACAGATTAAGGACCCACCTGTTTTAAAAACAAGTTACTAAAACCTCTGCTCTAACCAGCATAGGGAACAGCAATGAAGGGGTGTGTGTGTCAGCCTTAAGTGGCAGGTTTTAAAAATGTGAGTACAAGGAAGGTGGTTAATGCTGAAATGTCAAACTCCACAAAATTTGGTATCCTTAATCTAGAGGTAATAAACTCATGTTAGTTTTCCTTTGCATGTAGTCATGCTGCAAGGAAAATCCAAAACCTGAGGTGGAAAGAGGTGCTAGTAGCAGCCTGTTTATGGGTCCCTGGTTCTTTGTCTAAAGTTTCTGTGTTGAATTAACTAAGGTAGTAGAAAAAGAAGCTCAAAGTGCTTCAGCTCACTACTGTGGATACAGTAAACAAGACTTCCATACGTAAAGGTGAGCATTGAGGCACCTGAATGACTTCTATGGTTAGAAGTGGGCTAATCTCTCCTGTTCAGTTTCCAATGAAGTGTCTCAGACTGCATCCTCAGAAGGGAATAAAAGTACATTCTTAGATCATGTTATCAAGACTGTCTAGTTTTAATGTGTCAGTACGTACAGAAGCACTAGTAGGGAGCCTGTGGAATTTATTTTTTCCAAGATGCCACTGAATTAGAGATCTTGTTTAAGTGCCCTGCTGGGACATGCCTATAGGTGCCTCTTGCTCTTTAGCCTTCCTCACAAAGTGAGTTAATAGGTTCCCAGAACATATTCCCTGCATTGTTTCACAAAGCTGGGCAGCACTAGAAAGCCGGCATTGAAGTCCAGCTTGCAGCTAAACCGGTATAGGCTGGTGAGCTCAGCATCTTGGAAATAAGGGGAGAAGCTGAGCGCAGGAAAGCAACTCAAGTGACTAGTTCTTTTCTTGGGGCACACAACAGGGAAGAGGTTCTGAAGATCACTTAAGCAGTAATGCAGAAGTCCAGACAGTGGTCCCAGCCCATTAAAGAAAATTAATCTAGGATTTTTTGATTGAGTATTTTCTAGCTATGATCCAATTGCTACTCCTGGGTGAACTGTGCCGAAAAATTCTGTGCACAATATTTTAAGTTTCTGCACTTTGTCAAAACAACACTAGATGATCACAGTACTTTCAATTTGGTAACTTATTTCAAAATACCTGTCAGCAAGTAATATAGAGAGAAAAAATTCCCCCAGGAGCAGAAAGTTAAAGAACCCCCCTATAACAACCCACTTCTTGTTTCTCTGCCCCTTCCCTGAGCCCAGCTGGGTGGCCAGAAACCCACACCCCCTTCCCCTGCCCCCAGAGCCCAGCCATAGGGCCCCCTAGCCTAGATGCCCACACACCCTCCTCACCAAAGCCCAGCCATGAGGGTCCCCCAGCCCACATACCCAACCTCTTACCCCTCAGAGCCCAGGAATCCCAGAGGAGAAACAACCTGATGGTGGGTCCCAGGCTTGTGTGGAGTTTTCTACACACTGTTGTCTCCTCAGGGAACCGCAGCTGCTGGGAACCCTCGAGCTCCCTCCCTCTCCCCCACCAGGCAGTGTCTTCTATGTGCAAGCTGGGCTCTGCCAGGTCCAGTAGCAGCTACCACCAGTGTAGCCAATTTCTGTAGGGGAAATTCTGCGCACACAACATTTCTGCAAAATTCTGCATTGCAGTGGTGCTGAATTCCCCCAGGAGTAAACTGCATGTGATGGGGCAAAATGGGAAAAGGATATTATAGGGGAAAAAATCATGTTGCCACAGGATTGATCCTGCAGTGAGTATACACAGGACCCCGTGTTCAACAATTTTAGTGGGGATCTGCAATCGCTGGTCCACACCTATGATTCTCAGTCTTCACTTTTACAAGATGCAGTGAAGCAACTCTACTTAAGTACTGGTGTTTCACATGCAATAGATTTTTCCATTGCACATTCCTTTGGTGTTTTGGAGTACTGCAGTTTTTGCAATTGTGTACATATGACTTAGTTTATGGAATTGCAATTTATACAAGCCTAAGATATTTCTTACTGGAAAATAAGTAAACAACTAGAAGGGAAAAATATTTTATTATATTTTCTACCAGTTCTATAAGACCTTTACTACTATTTCACACACTAATTGTTTTCAAGCTTACAAATGATTCAGAAATTCAAAATATATTCTTGATTTAAAATAACTTTTTTCCAGTGTAATCTAAACAAAGGTTGCAAATGACAGTTTTTACAACCAGATTTGTCTAATTCAGAGGTCAAAAATAGTGTGTTTGATTTAAAAGGGACAAGTGCAGTTTAATTACTTCACTCAGCAAATGAAATTAACTTTTAAAATGTAAGCAGTGTGTGGTATGCTGGTGATTTTTAAAGTGAGCATTGTTTCCAGAAACCACAAAATCATGACTGCATTACAGGAAGTAACTTATAGAAGGACTGGAATGCTACTTGTTTTTCTAATAGTGATAATAGAAAAATACACATTTTACTTAGAAATGAAAGAATAAAGTGATGTGACACTTTGAATACTTTAAAAAGTAGAATTTTTTGTATCTTGCTATATCATTAATATCAAAAAGTGACTGCAACAGTACTCAAAATCAGAGAACTCTCTATGAAGCAATAAGAGCCCACCAGAGAAAATGGCTCTATTAGAAATAATTATGGGAAAGGGAATAAAACCAAAAATGTTTCCTTTAAAAAAAATAAATAAATCAGTGTTTGACCTTGAGTAGAATGTCTAAATTTCCTTAAAGGCCCCCAAATGTTTCAGCAGCTAGCAAATTGCAGGAGATTAGGGAAGTTACTGTTAGGAGTTAACAGTGCAACAACCCCACTACCACCTTCAATGGTTACTTAAAGATATTTCAATTTTATCCAGAAAGTCCATTATTCAGTAGCATCACCAGAAGGCAATTTCAATAAAAAAAAGTCAAAACATTCCAGCAATTAAACTAAAATAAAATGTAAACTCTGCTTGATAAGTTGATTTCAGAGTTACTTATGGACTCAATCATAAACGAGCTTACACACCACTGCAGGGATGTGAGGCACCCCATTTTGCCTCGCATAGACTATCTGCGTCATGGGTCACAATACAAGAGGGAATGCAGCCACCTAGGAGCAGCTAACTCTGTCCTGGCCAGGCAGTGAGCCAGCCAGAGCAGCAGAACAGGTGCAGATGGTGATTTAAGCTACATTAGAAAGAAGGCTGGCACAGCTTACATCTCCCATGGAACAAAGAGGAAGCAGGGACCACACTGCAATTCTTAGTCACAATATGGCCACTGCTCCTGGGGTAGTGCAGTTATATGCTGCCCCTTACTCAGGGCAGCTTGCAAGCTGCCACTCTAGCCCTAAGTCATCAAAATCCCTTGAGGCGTACACAATAACTTATTGTGGGCACTCTGTATTGCATAGCTATATGTACATACTAAACTCCACGTGATGATAGGAACATTGTCACAGTAATAAAATTTTTAAGAAGCAATTTTCAACCAATTATTTAAAAGGATAAATAAGTTAATGATAATGCAATTTTGACAGATCCTTAGTTCTTTGCACTTCCCTCAGCTTGGAGGGTGAAGCTAAACTAATCAGTTTATAGCCCATTTCACTTGCATGATGCTGCAGTGTTCGTTTTTCCCAACACTGCAGAGGAACATCCAGATAAAGCTACTGAAAATATTTCTATTTCATTTTGTAATTAAAAAAAAAAAAAAAATCTAAATCTTGGGCCTGAAACTACTACTAAGTGCTCATTTAAATCAATCTCACTTAATCCTGTATTGTAGACCTGCCCTAAGTCGACCTAAGTTACGCAACTCCAGCTATGTGAATAATATAGCTGGAGTTGATGTAGCTTAGGTCGACTTACTGTGGTGCGTACACTGCGCTGGGTCGACAGGAGAAGCTTTCCCATCAACTTACCTTATGCGTCTCGTTCTGGAGGAGTACTGGAATTGACGGGAGAGCGATCTGTAGTCGATTTAGTGGGTCTTCACTAGACCTGCTAAATCAATCCCCAGTAGATCGATCACTGTATCAATCCACGGTAAGTGTAGACATACCCTTGACTTCACGGTAATGCTTCTGCAGTGCAAGAGCAATGTAGCACATTGGTAAGTGTTTGGAATTTACTGCAGAGATCAGAACTAAGCTTTTTTTCTGTTCACATTAAAATAGTTAATATACACCCCCATAGTAGCTAGCTCAGACCTGCAAATTTCTTGGCTTGATGAATTATAGACATTGCAGCAGTTTGTAGAAACATGCCATATTGAGTTGTGAACAGCAAGCCAAATGGACAACTCAAACATCTAAGGAAATAGCACTTTAAAATGGTATCTGACGTGAGCTACGCAATAAAGTCTTAAAAGTGTAGATCACTCCCATATTAAGTCTTTATGTTAGTTTAATATAAGAATCAAGTAACTAGCTGGTGCACTCAACAGTCTGCAGAATTATAGCATGTGGACTTCAGGAATGTATATGAGCTTCTTCTGCAGGGGTTGAGAACCTGCTACAGCTCAGTTCCAGTTATAGATATGTCTGCTAATACAGGGCCTGATCCACCACATCGAAGCCTATCGGAGTCTTGCCACCCACTTCAATGGGTTTTGGATCATGCCCACAGACTGAAATTGTGGTCCCCTTGAAGTCAGTAACAAAACTTCCATTGACTTCAGGGAAGTCAGGATTTCACTCAAATAGTCTATAGGTCTCTAGTATAAATAAAATTGGCTAGCAGCTTGCTCTACTGGAACCAGGAGACAGCTTTTAAGTGATGCTCAGCATCCATACAACTTAGAAGTATGGAAGTACAGCATGGCCAGAGTGTCTTTTCAGAGCAACAAATTATTTTAAAGGGGCAGCAGATAAATACTAAGCACTGAGTTTGTGTATCAAAAGAGGCAGTCACATGATAGGACAGAGTATGCTTCAGAGAATAATTAAATGGGGATTCAACCTTAGTTTAGTTCCTGAAATACACTATTATGAATTAGTGCGGCACTGTAGCAAGTGTGTTTCACCAAGAAAAAAGTAAGGCCTAAAAGGCTGAGCTGTAAAGATTCTAAGATGTACTTTCTAAACAGTTTCCTCATTGGTAGGTAAGTGCTTATGTTATCACTTGCAGGAGTTTTCAGATACCATTTTAACAAAGTTCTGAAGGGAAGAGAAGGAAAGGAAAGTAGATATCAACATTTTCCTGAAAGAAACATTTACCTAAAAAGACAAGTCAAAAAGGCAAGATGAGATCACTATTAACTTGAGTCCAAATAGGGTAACTGCAGTTGCACAGCACTTTAAAAAGCTATATGAACATGACATTTTTTTTTTTAAACAATAAGATTTCATCATGGGTTTGAGGCAGGAGGTTTGAAGAAACCAATCTTACGGAAATATCGGACAAGGAATGGCACAGAAACTAAGGTAATGCTGATTCGGACTGGAGCAAACACCTTGTGAATAGCGTAGGCCAACACAAATGTGCTTGTACCAGCAGCCACTTTGGATTGCACCAATGCTTCATTGAATCCAAGTTTTAGGAGAACTGCGGTCATGTCCACACCACTGGGGAGGGAAAAAAGGAAAAAAGAATTTATTGTAATTTATTTTTTAAATCAAAAAGTTGTACCAGTTCCCTTATGTTAGTAAAGAGATCTTTTGTTTACTTAAATTCAATTAATGGAGATATCCCATCTCCCAGAACTGGAAGAGACCCTGAAAGGTCATTGAGTCCAGCCCCCTGCCTTCACTAGCAGGACCAAGTACTGATTTTGCCCCAGATCCCTAAGTGGCCCCCTCAAGGATTGAACTCACAACCCTGGATTTAGCAGGCCAATGCTCAAACCACTGAGCTATCCCTCCCCCCCTTACTTAGGATAATCTGGGTATTCATGATCCTGTTCCTTAACTGAACACCTACCTTTGTTCTGCTATAACTATGTTAACTTTTATGTCGTTACTTAAAAAGCAGTTAAGTGTGCCAGATTCTGATTTAACACAATGGATGAGTTTCTAAAATGGAGCCACTCTAGCTTTATACTGCTCTCACTGAGATTAGTCTGCAATCTTTCTGACAATTCAGGAAGCCCATGCTGTTTGACATTTCCCTTTTTCTATGTAAATCAAAAACCTAAAGCACAGATGCATTAAGAAATTAAAATTCCAACAAATAAAATAAACTGTGATTGACTTAAAGAGGCACCATCAACTAGAAAGCTAATAAATTATAAATTGTAACTTGAGGTATTACATTTGTCTCTGAGCCCTCCCATACCTCCAAGCCAATTTTTGTGGTTTTACGAGTTTTTAATTTTTTTATATATATTTTTCTCCTCCCCATTGCTCTGTGAAAGGCCCACACAACATGCAGAAACTGAAAAAGCACAAAGTGCTGTCAAATGCACAGTGTGATATTTTTGACAATTTCAAATGATGCCTGTTACAAGAATAGGAAACAACTTTTCAGCCTGAAATGTGATATTTTTCCCCTCCCAGGTTGGTGTCCCTATAAAACCAAATACCTTCTCATTCATCCCTCTTTTCTCTGCTTTCACAATTGTATATCTGCAGCATCAGCCCAATACGCAGATATGTCCCTTACAGTTAAAAAATAATAAAAATGTAGGGCTGGAAGGGATCTCAAGAGGTCACCTAGACCATCCCCGACAGGTGTTTGTCTAATCTGTTCTTAAAAACTTCCAATGACAAGGATTCCACAACCTCCCTAGGTAACATCCCTGTTCTACTATTCTACCTTCTGAATTAAAAAAAATAAATTGGAAGTTTGTAAATAATCTTTAAATCTTTCAAAGTTTAACCAACGTGCAAAATGAAAGACCATCAGTAAATCTGATGTAAGACAGAGTAAGACAACAATACACCCATACGTAATGCTGAAAGTTCGCTAATGGAGGAGTAAAAAGGCTGTTTGAATGCTGAATAACTTATGTAAAAAACAGAGCAAAGGAAAGAAAGAGGGACTTGTCAACTCCTGCCATCGATCAGTCACGTATACATTGCAAACAAAGAAGCCACAACTATTTTCAGTTGTCTAGAATAGGCTCTAAATTCTGGAGTATTTCCCACATGACCTTGCAATGGTCCACTTTTTCCCCACTGCACTTCTCACACTTGGCCATACAATTAGGCTTAGCAGGATTTGATTTATGTCCTTAGTCATTGGTAAGTGTCAATTTCACCTGACACAAAACAAAAAACAACAAAAAATCCATCAACAGTTGGAAAATGCACCTAGCACCTGCAGGAATCTGGTGTCACTGGCCTCACAGCGCTGCAGGGAGCCCTCTGCAGTCCTGGTGACTCACTCCCTGGCCAGGAATGCAGAGGTCATCTGTGGGTAGGAGTTGTTCAGCAGCTGGGTGGCATCCCCCCCAGCTGGTGGCTTCTCCTCACGACTCTGGCCAAAGGTCTCTGTTCTGCCAAGCCACGACCACAGCCGCTCCTGCACCTTGTGCCCTCCTGTCTCAGGCCTCTCAGCCACACAGCGAGCCCCCTGCAGCCTTGCTGTCAGAGCTACCCTAACCCCCCCCCCTTTTATTCCCTACAAATGTGAAAATTAAAATAGTTAAAAATAAAAAAACGCTTAAAAATAAAAATCAATATTAATTGTCAAACTTACAAAAAAAAAATCGAATTCTGCTGTGCCTACATGTAATGGTACATTAATTGTTTTGTAACGGGAGAGTTATGTTTGTGCAGTGCATGAGGGATCTTTGCTGCCATCATGTGCTCTGTTCCTGTAAATAATTATGTACATTTCTAAAAATAGGACATGATCCCACCAAAAGCCATGTACAAACTCCTCTCTCTCTCCTCCCTAGTTGTCACCCTTCTATTTTTTTTTTTTAAATCCAGTCCTATATTTGTTTTAATCTTTCTGTTTCTTCTGCAGTTATAGGCAAAATTCTAACTGGTATCTTTCAAGGAACCTACCAGCCTACATTATTCTTTTGCTCTCCTTTCTTGCATACAAGTGCCCGAGTAGATCTCCAGGGTAATCAGGGCCGGATTTACATCTTATGTGTCCTTAGGCACAGCATCTTCAGCACGCCCCCTGCCTACAGGTGACCTTTGTGTTTTCCGTAAAAAAAATATATATATATATGAAACTTTTAACCCTCTTTTAATTTTTAGGTGCCCCTAGGCATATGCCTACTGTGCCTAACTGGAAATCTGGCCCTGAGGGTAATCACCTTGTTTTGGATACAGTTCTGTTTTTATTTGATTTATACTGAATTAAAACAATCTTCAGCTCCAGCACACAGTGGTGGCTCTCAGATCTACACTGCTCAAGCCAGTGTTTCATTAAAACAGCATGTCCCCAAAATAACAAACATAAACTCCCTTCCGGATGGCTGCATTGGCACACTCCCCATCCTGCATGCCCCCAGGTGTAGAGCAAGGTACATTTTAAATGCAAACCCTCATCTTTACTCTTGCTTGTCTCAACTCAGACTGGTCCCAAATCTGCAACTGCTTCATACATGAATCTCCAGTTGGATGCCACGAGACTTCTGCACATAGAGCAGACACAACATTGGGCCCTGACTAGTCTCAGAAGTTAAGTACTACCTCAAAAATCCATGCCTGCTTGATATTTCTTATTTTATACACAAGATTACCCAAGGCCAGAGAGTCTGCAAGAGAATCCACACCTTGAAACAGCCAGGTAGAATATTCCCAAAGACATTAACGAAATTCCAATATGGAATGAAACTCCTACAGCTCCGTATTCTTTAAAAACTTTTCTCAGCTGCTGGGATTTGTTGGGTTTCTTCTCATCTTCATCACTGGGATCCGTGACTTCCTTTTCAGGGGATCTACTTGTGTCCTATCCAAAAAGAAAACGATGATTTAGAACGAACACTCACATGACACACAATGTCCAGGTTCCAGTTAATTGTTTCAAGCTACTTGCTGAGAAGCAAAATAAAAGCACAGAACTCTATGCCGTGCTGTTCTTGGGTGCTTTGGATAGGGGGGCAAAACAAAGATGCATAGTATTAGGTGCAATTTACCCCATAGAAGAGAGTACACAAGGTCCACATGAGCCATTAACCCAGGCTTAAGGGTTGCATTGAGCTCTGTGTGGACCCCAGTACTAGGGCAAGTTTTCCTATTACAGAATAATAAATATAGACAATATAATCCCGACCCTGAAACTGACTCAGTTCAGGCAGAGTTCCACCCACACAGTCACTTGTAGGAGAGGATCCTTAGTTTGCATGCCAGAGTGATTTTGCTTTGTACCTCAATGCTCAGCCTCACAGTGCAGATTAAAGAGCACTGTCTCGCCAAAGGCCAAGTGATTGGTGACACAGAAAGCACATCTGACACAACATATCGAGAGAGGTCAGCTTAAAATAATTTACCCCTGAATAAGGCCCAACATTTTAAGCTCTTGTAAATCACATTTTGTACATCAGCAACATAGAGAAAGAACCTGGGAATTATTGCTGTAGCTCGGTAGCAACAAGCAGCGGTGCAACTACGCTAGCAGTGGTTTGGCAGCCACTGACAGACTTCTGCTATAGCCATTGGGGAACCCATTTCATTTCTTCCTCTGGCATTTCTATAACAGAATAAGGTATAAAACAGAATTTTTATATTAAAAATAGGTTTCAAAGCAACCTGATCCTAACTGGGCAGGTAGAGCCTCAGGTACTAGATCTGACACACAGTCTTGGACATTATCTTGTCTTAACCCCAGAGGAAATGTTGGCCAAGACAAGAGGGAAAACCTTGGGATATCTCGTTTATTACTGGACAATAGGATGGACAGAAGGGTTCCCTCTTCTTCAATTTACTTAATAGTAGTGGTACCATTCTGACAGCCACCGAGACTGAAGCCCCCTGTTTATTTATGGCAGAGGCAGTGCCACTAGATGCTTCCCACCAGTCAATATGCCTCAAACCTTGACAGAAGAGAGAATATTTCATTTTCCTTTGCCCATTCAGTCTTTTGACTCTTTCAGTCTGCCAATAAGTAGGCCCAGTTAAGCTCCATATTATATATGCTTTCAATTTACAGTGCTAAAGGGCATCTCAGGCAGTTATACAACCAGGAGAGGATTCTCAGGAACTCCAGGCTCATTATATCAAAGCCAACAATGCAAAATGAAATCACAGGATCTGAGCTATGTAGCCTGTTCTTGTCACCCAAGTGGCTTCCATTTCTTTCAATTTCGCTCTCCCTAATCTAGGGCACTAGACTAAAATACACTGAGGCAGCTTCTGAATCTGTATTAGCAATGAGGCAAGAGATTAAGCCAGTACCATGTTAGCAGCTGTTTATTATGACTACCCGGTGTGGTCATGCCCTGTATATCTACTTGCTTAGTAAAGACAGCTGAGAGAACAGAATTATTTTCTATAACATCTCTGTAGAAAGTCTATTTTTCTTGGACCCAGGGAGTCCTGTAATGCCAGAAATCAACCCACTAGAAGATTAAGGTGCTCAACATGTTTAAGAATTCAACAGTGACTGAAAGCAACCAAAAGCACAGAGTTGGCCACAATCCTGGAGCTAAATCTCCTTGCCCACATGCATCTGGTTGATTAATTGGGGCCTCAGTGAGGGCAGATCCATATTAATGAAATTTTATTTTTAGATTATTGTTTTGAGACAAAGGAAATTCAGTGTTTATTTGTAGAACCAGTCCTGCAGAAATGCAAAGAAAGAAAATATATTTTAAAAGGCTTAGTTTAATATATATATTTTTTAAAAGAGAGACTACTTTGAATTGTGAGCATCTGTAGTTATATGATGTTCTTTGGCAATACCAACGGGACTATTTCCCCCTAAACAAAACAAACAAACAAAATCTAACTGTATTAAGAATTAAAAAATTAGTATAGGTCACAGAAGGGTCTCAAACAAGAGTGTTTTATCTAATAAAAGAAAAATACATGTGGATAATAGTGTGCAGACAGTGGGTGGTCTGACACAGAAGAGAAAGAAGCTCATGTCAAGAGCTCTTAAGTGATGGGCACTGGCTCTCATTCTTTTCTCCTCAAGGCATTGTTCTCTTCAGCATTTCTAGTGAAAACAGCATCATTACTTCCATCATAATTTGCTATTTTTCAGAGGTACTGTACTCTGGAACTCTCATTGATTTTAATGGGTACTAGCTGATGCAAAGCACCTCTGAAAAACCAAAGAGATGCGTTTTTTATGGCTTACTACTTGGCCATAATAATTAACCTGGAGCTAAACCTTCACGTTTAGAAATTCTGGCACAAACAAGTTTAAAAACAACCTCCCCCCACAAAGAGAAAGAAAAAAAATTCAAACACCCACATACAGTTCAGCCAAGTTATGAATGTTAAAACATTACACATTTTGTTCTAAGGGACTCGTGTTGCATTTCTAACCAAGACCACTCCTATTTTTTTTAAAGTTACATGTATTGAACAGTGAAAATACATGTGCAGATAACTAAGGACATTTCCACACTCTGTCTTTGAGCTGAAATAGGGAAGAGGATAAAAGAGATAAGAAAGACCATTAGTCCCCTGCCCCAGTACATTGTCAAGTGTCCTGCCCAGTGTAGTTTTAAGTGTCCCAAGTGACTGGGCCTCTACCATATACCTTGGGAAACTATCCTGCAGGCTAATAGATATCGCTGCCTGGAACATTCAACCTAAACTTTCCAACTGAATTTCATCCCTTTTCTCTTGTTTCTTAACTGTCACTTCAGAAAAACTGGATACTTGAGATCTTCTATAAAATTCAAAATGTGCAGACCGCACAGGGGAGGAAGTGAGAATCTTTCTCCTGTATTTTATGAGAATATGATGCACACACACATTACAAGTACTAGAACCATTTCCTCTATTTTAACACTTTCTATTCTTAAAACCTATCCTACAGAAACTGCAGCAGCTTGAAAACAAGTAATGTTTTTGGCCAGTGTGTGGACAGGACATTATATTTTAAAAAAGAAGTTGTTTTACTGCCTGTTAAAACTACGTCCAGTCTGTGCAAATTGGCACTAGCTATAACACTATAACTAGAAAGATTTCAAACAACTTCCTATGGGATGGAATAAGAATATTTCCCTCCCTCTGTACCCTGCTGTGAGACCATCTCCCCAATGGCGACTCCTTGGCATCTTTATTCCCTCGATAAATCTTGATGGTGATGTAGAAAATTAACCCATTGTGACGTTGTGCAGTCTATATGGTTTTATAAAAATATAAGTGAATATAACGTAACTGGAATATGCTTCATGCAAAAGGTCTCTTGTAAGGTATCATTACAAAGCTTATAATCTACTGAGTGTGATCATCCCATTTGTATAAATGTACCACTCTTGTATCTAAAACTGGAAATATAAAATATAACTCTGAGGGCCTATTGTAATTATGTAAAGTGTGGGCCATTAATGATGGTTTGGAATCTTGATGACTCCCATTAACAAGGACCATTGTCTGCAGATGGCTATGTTTACCTGTTAGTCTTCCTGTATATGTGTGTGCTGATAAGTGGGCAATGAAGTCTTGCAGTGACATGTGATCATCTTTAAAGAATCCATCTTTAACCTGGTGCTTTTCCAGTGAGGGGGGGTGGAAACCCAGAGGGACAAAGGGTTCCCACCTTATGCAAAAGATATATAAAGGGGTGGAAGAGAACAAGGGGAGGAAGGAGTCATCATGAAGAATCCCCTAGCTATCACCTGTGCTGCAACAAGAGCTGTACCAGGGAAAAGAATTGTGCCCAGGCCTGGAAGGTGTCCAGTCTGAGAAAAAACTTACTGAAGCATCTCTGAGGGTGAGATTATCTGTATTCAGTTTGATTAGGCATAGATTTGCGCATTTTATTTTATTTTGCTTGGTGACTTACTTTGTTCTGTCTGTTACTACTTGGAACCACTTAAATCCTACTGTCTGTATTTAATAAAATCACTTTTTATTTAGTAATTTACTCAGGGTATGTATTAATACCTGGGGGAGCAAACAGCTGTGCATATCTCTCTATCAGTGTTATAGAGGGGGAACAATTTATGAGCATAAAGCTTATGCAGGGTAAAATGGATTTATTTGGGGTTAGACCCCATTGGGAGTTGGGCATCTAAGTGCTAAAGACAAGCACACTTCTGTGAGCTGTTTTCAGGTAAACTTGCAGCTTTGGGACAAGTGATTCAGTCCCTGGGTCTGTGTCTGGAGCCAGACGGGAGTGTCTGGCTCAGCAAGACAGGGTGCTGGAGTCCTGAGCTGGCAGGGAAAACAGAAGCAGGGGTAGTTTTTGCACATCGGGTGGCAGCTCCCAGGGGTGTTTCTGTGATCCAACCCGTCACACCCATTTTGGACGGAAACACGGTAGAACCTGAGAAATTAGGTTGCACAGATTAGAGCTAGCCCACGCACAGCCCCTTTTCCTCTCAATGGGACAGTGCTTCCCACTCCAGACCCCATGCATGATGCAGCTTCATAAGACACAAGTGGATTGTATGGAATGGGAAGAAGCCTAGGGCGGTATCGGTATGTGCCAATATCCACCGGGATACACGGACAATACAGAGCAGCAAAACTAAACCCACTTAGCAAGTTGCTGCTGGCTCAGCCTGAGTCACCCTCACCCACCTTCCCGGAGCTGCCGCTGCCGGGGAAGTTGCTGGCAGTTGCTTGCAGAGTTATCTCGGGCGGCAGATGGCTGAACTCCGCGTCCTCTTGCACCTGCTGTTGGTCGCCGAAGCCCTTGTGGGGGGGCAGATAACCCGCCTTAGCAGCTCTGCAGCCGGCCCGGCGGCTGGGATCAGCTGGGGCAAGCAGCGCAGGAGCGGGCAGGAGGCGGAGGGGGCTTTGCAGGCGCAGGTCCCCCAGGGCGAGCCAGCTGCACCCCAGTCGGAAGCTGGGTCGATGCTGCCTCTTGTGCGGAGCCTCTCTAGCTTCGCCTCCCCCGGGGACAGCCCGCAGGTGGCCGCCTAGGAACGGCGGGGCCCCAGCTGCTGCTCTCGGGCTGCTGCCGCCGCTGCCCACCTTGCCCCAGACGATGCGTGCGGTAGCTTGGAGCAGCGCCCCAGGGCCCAGCGAGCGGTGCGCCGCAGGAGAGCCCAGGTGCACCAGCCAGGGCATTGCTGGAACAGGGCCCCTTGGCCCGCGAGCCCGGCCAGGGAAGCAGCCCAGGCCCGAAGAGACTAACAGCCACCCCCGCCCGCCCAGGCACCCTCCTCCTTAAAGAGACAGCGCCCCTGCCTAGCAAGCGGGACGGCAGCCCGGTTTGGAGCAGTCCCTCGCAGCTACTGGCAGCCTCCTCCCCGGACCCTGGCGGGGAGGGAGAAGCTAGGTCCCCTCCCCTCCCCTGCAGATCGTCCTCAGTAGAGCCAGGCCTGACCGTCGCGTCTTTGCACCGCTTCAGCCCCCAGGGTCCGCGCTGCCGACGGGGGAGGGCTCAGCCCAGCTCAACCTAGACTGGGGCGGACGGGCCATTAGGCGTGGGGCCAGCGCAGCCCAGGCTGATGCCCGTGTAGGGGGGGGGGGGGGGGGTTGAGTCAGCAACTGGCTCTCCATATCCTGCTTTTCAGGGTAAAAGGCAGAGGGTGCCAATGAACTGAGTAGAGAGACAGCTAAAGGGCTAGTTGGGTGGAGAAGACTCCCCTGTCCCCCCAGCTGCTAGGACTATATAAGTAAAGGCTGGGGAGGAGAATAGAAAGTCTGAAGGAAAGCAGGACTAGCTGCTAGTAATCAAACTGTACCCTTCCCCAGAAGCAAGGGGGGGGAGCTAGTCAATATGGTGTGCAAATAACACTCCAGGCTTTCTGGCACAGTGGTGGGTGGCTAAGAACACCAGGAGTTGTGGTGACCAGGCTAGGAAAGACTCCCAGGGCCAGGGAGTCCGTGCCAGCACATCTCATGGCTGCAGGAGTGCAGCGGGGAAGCCCACAGGGTCTGGGGCCTGTTTATAGCCCTCCCTTAATTCCCAGCACAAAGCCCTGTTGTTTGGGATGGCATGTGTGTGTGACTCTCACCTTAAATGCAAACCTCTGAATTTAAGCATCACTGAGTTTGGCAAAGAACATGGGAATCGCCTTACTGGGTCAGACTAATGATTCATCGAGCCCAGTATCCTGTCCTCCAACAGTGGCCAATGCCAGATGCTTCAGAGGGAATGAACAGGGCATGGTTAAGGACTCATCATAAAAGGTGAGTTGCAAAGGGAAAAAAAACTGGCTTGTGTCCTTTTTTTGCTTCTTTGTGAGGTAGAAAGAAGTCCTGAAAAAATCTGCCTTACCAAAAAAAGGAGCAGAAGAGAAGGTTGTGGAGAAGGGTTGTTTTCACATTGGAAATGTAGGTGGACGAGTTAATGGCAGCTGGAAATCTAGCGAATTTATGACAGTGCCACAGACTGCCATATGAGTAGCTGACAGTGAAGAGGCTCATGCAGGAGTGCAAGAGACAGAAATTTCACAGCAGCTGGCCCTAGACTGTGGAACTCATTCCCACAGGAGACTAAGAATGACCTCACTTTCAGAACTAAGGTCTCTGAGAGTGGACCTTCCATTTTAGTTTTGTTTCAATACATATACATGGACCCACTCATTGATGCACACAAGGAAACATACATTAAAAAAAATCCTTTACAACCTTATCAAGCTATTTGTCTTACCACCAGACAGGAGGGAAGGAAGAAAGAAGGAAATATTGTTTTTATCATGTCTATATTTAAATACATGGGAGGTACAGATGGATATGTACCTGGGTGAACCGGTAGATAGAATGCTCCTGCCCTTTCATTTCTGGCATGAGATGTCACAGTACACATTTCTTATCATGATTAATTATTTGCATTGTGGTAGCATCTGGGGCCCAGTGACGGACCGCAATCCCATTGTGCTAGGCGCAGAATAAAAAGATGGCCCCTGCCTCAAACAGCTCACAACATCTTTGAGATCCCAATCGTCCCCTCTCCCAGCAAAAGCAGGGAAAATTGGACTTGACTACTTGACTGTTAATTCTAAGCTATAAATATAACAAGGAAAACAGGAAGTAAAAATACAATCTAGGTGTTACATAGCTCAGGTGGAACCTTTGTAGGGATATTAAAGAAGGTACTAACAGTGATTCCCCCAAGAGACAGTGACCCCCTCATAATTTGGCCCCCACACTTTAAAATCCAACAGTTTCACCAAGTACAAAAATCTCTTGGGTCTTCTGTTAAAACTTGTAAGCTACTGTCTGTAGAAACCATTGATTATATCTATCCTGTGACTACTATGTAAAACTTACAAACAAGTTAACTGACTTTGTTATACAATGTAAACAAACACTATAAGCTGTTAAGTGTCTTTCACAACTGCTCCTAGGACAGACCCCCACCCTCTGTGATTAAAGGGCCGGGAGTCTCAAATGAATTAGCACACACTCTGAAAGTGGTGGAGACCATAAATTAAAATATGGTTAAGGGGTGGAATGTATGCTGATGAATGCTTGATATACATGGATGGTTAGGGAGGTGCCAGCCTAGAAAAGGAGTATCCATCAGCCGAAGAATGTGTCAAGTGGATGACCAGAAACCTCCGGAGGGTAAACTGGGACCCACCCCATCACCTGGAAGGATGAGAAACACAAACTTTGGACAGTGTGGAGCCACCAGGAATGTGCCACTTTGGACAGGAATGTGTGCCATCTGCTGATTGAGTCAGCAACAGCAGGATGAAACAGCTCCCATAGACTAACATGGGAATTAATTCCTATAAGAAGGGACTCTAAAGACTGATGACTTTGAGTCTCTGGTTCTGCTGCCAGCCTCCAGGAGCATCAGGTGCACCTGACACAGACTCGGCTCCATCCTCATGACCAAGATACCTGGCCAGTAACTTGGCATGAGCAACTTCTAGGCTGGTAACTATAACACCTATACAGAACTTGAATGAATGATTGTGTGAATGAATCTCTCTCTCTCTCTCTCTCTCTCTATATATATATATATATATATATATATATAATGTGTGTATGTATAAGAAATAAGTAGTCAAACAACGTTGTTTACTTTTATCTTTTGCTTTATCAGTATATTTACAATAAATGTGGCATCTTTGCCTTATCCCTCTTAATAAGATCCTGCTGGTTTTTATTCTATTGGTATAACACCTTAGGTCCTGATCAAGCAAGTTATTCTGTACATGTGGAGGCCAGTGCCATTGTGGAGCTCCATTATCTTCAGTGGGGCTCTGCCTAAAGGGGTGTGCATACAGGGGGTCTGCCTATATGGAGTAATTTGCAGGATCAATGCCTAATCTTCTATGACTTTTAACTGTGCAACTTTCACATTATTTAATATAGTTCAGAGCTGGGCTTTTACACAGCAACTTTCACCCTGGAGTCCTTCATAAACAGAAATTACTTCACACTTTGCTCAAATGAATCTACTGCTGGAGTGAAAGTGGCTTCCAAATGGCACACACAATGCTGCTGCGAAGTTTGGGAGGGGAAATCATTACATCACCATAACTTGTATGGAAACACTCAATGAACCTAAATTTAAATTCTAAGCTGTGCTTAGAAAGGTTTTTCTTCTCCCCATTCCCTAATGACCCATCCTTTCTTCCCTATTAGTTCTGTAGTGCTGTACACATATACAGCCCTGTACAAAAGGAGAACCGTGTCAAATACATAGGAGGTTTCCTGCCCGGAAAGGCTTGTAGTGTAGGAACACATGCTGGAACTGCACAGGACAACAAAGAATGCTACAATGCGGAAACAGCATGATGGGTGGCCATTATCAGTAGGATGCATCACAGAGCAGATGGGTTTTGAAGAGTCTTTTGAAAGAAGAGAGTAGGAGAGCTTTGCATGTATTAAATGAGCATCCGTTCCAGACATAATGGGCAGCAAACACTGTACGAGCATATTAGTCCTTGCTCCATAAATCTAGTCCCTTTCTGAGAGCTTGGAATATGGATAGTTTCCAAGACCACAACTGTTTATTCTACCAGATGTTTCTATTACTGCTTCAAGACATTTGCACATTTGTTTCCTTTGCCCATCTACATAGGAGCATTTACCATACCGGGGGACAGAGTTATTAACATGGTAGTGCCAAAACCATTTGGCCTTACCTATGTGAACATAATCAGCTCATATTATAATGATGCCACTGAACTGTGGCACAGCCCCGCAAATACCAGGGGCCTGTTTCTTATCTCATTACATTGTTAATGAGAAGTAAGTCTACTGAAGGCAATGACATTTCATAGGCATAACCAAAATCAGCATAGAGCCCCTGGTCTTACAGGTTTGACGTGTTCCATACTGGCCAGGCCAAACCACAGCACTACCATAGACTATCCAATCTAATCTTTTCTAACGATCAATCTATCCATCCCCATACATGTTCATCCACCATCTATCTATCTATCTATGGTATTTTTATAGTACCTGTTACCAGATGATCTACATGGATCCTATCTGTGATAGAAAAGTTACAAGAGGAACCTTGTGAAGGTAGAACCTTGCATTTTCTTCAATCCAGTATTAAAACAATCACCTGTTTCTAATGTTTTGGTGGTTACAGAAATTATTACATAAAGGGTCGTTTTATAGTTAAAATACTGAATTTGTGATGTCGAAAACTTTTCAGCTGACTAATCAGTGCTCATACCCTCCTCTGGGGAACTTCTTGCCAGTATAGAAAATGTACATTACATGTACATATACTGATTGTGCCCTAGAACAATGAGAGCCTTAGCTAAGGCTGCTATATACAATGCATATAAAGGAAAAAGCCAGCAGAAATGTTATTGTGCTATGCAGCAACCTGCCACCAGATCAGGAATGGACACCTCTGACAAATTGTTGCACCCCCAGACACGGTGTACAGTCCTATCCTGGGTGGATTGTACTTGTATCTAACAGATACCTGAGAGATCAGCTTCATTTTTACACTTTGGCAACACTTCTATAATTTGCCCTGCCAATAAAGTTTTACTGAATTGAAACTGAACAATACACGGAAGAAACAAGCATTCTCTTGAGGATGATGCATTCTTCTCTTACTGCATTCACTTCTACTAAAGTGCTGCTGTTTCAGAGCCGTGCCCAATATAATCAGAGGAAGGAACTTTGATTTGTAGGTGACAGTGGCCACATATTGATTGACAGTGTGAATGGCAAAAGGCACTGTCTTCTTTGTGAGCTCAAGCAAGCTCCAGTCACAGCTGGCTTAGGCACGAGAGACAAGACCCTGGCTCCTCCAGTGGCAATTAAATTGAACCCAACAATGCGGATGACACCAGGTACTCCCTGCTCATAGGTATGATTCCAGACTATGACACTTTGGAGACAAGTGACTGGGGTCAAGGATCAAATGTAGAACTGCAGTGTGGCCATCTGAAACATTAACTACAGGGTCAGGCTGATCTTTTTCTGCATAAAATAAAATAATTGGTGAGTCATTTTGCATAGACATTTCCAGGCAGGGAGCAATCCATGTACAAGATTAGAAACAATAACAGCAAACATGGAAAAAGAAACAAACACCCCAACTTCACATACCATAAAGCAAAGAGAGCACACGAGTGCCAAGAGAAGAGATATTTGCTCCAGCCCTCTGGACATAATGGACCAAGAACATAGGGAGAAGACACACCTGTCAGAGCCAGATTAAGAATGCATGCCCACTACTAGGATTTGCAGGGCCTGGCATAAATTCACATGTGCAGCATCCATTCCTTTCCCACCTATGACTGCAGTCTCCTTCCTTCATGTTGTCACAACCCAGCCTCACCTCTTTAGGAAGTCCTATGGCCTCTCGTAACTTACCCATACACCTGGGAATACCTGAAATCCTAATAGTGGAGCTGAAAAAATGTACCATGTGAGGAGGTAAGGAGGACAGTTAGGGTATTCACTCCCTGCTGTGCCTCTTTGATGAGCCATGGAGAATGTGGTGAGCATAGCGAGCCCTGGAATGTGGAATGGTGCCCTGGCTGGCAGGACAGTTGTGTGTGTCATGTCAGGGCACTGAGAACAGGGCTGTTTGCAGCCCTATTGGTTGCCTAGGATTAATATTGCCAGTGCTGTGACTGTTACCCAGCCTACACCAGAAGTGTGTGTTAGTGCTCTGCAGTTTTAGCATCTGAATCATCTGGTTTCATGTCCCTCTGGAATGCAGGGCACATTGGGTCATAGCCTCCAAAGACAAGTTGTTGGTGGTGCAAAACACCCAGGACTCAACTTTCAAAGTTAATCCTGGGGCACCAATCAGGAAAACGTTCTGTGAAGCAGGCTTTCCAACCTCTAAACACTAGGTGTGCTGTATCACATCTCATTAATGTTTCATCTTTGGTTTGCTTTTATTTTAGTCCCTTGTGTTAAAAGACCTTCCTTGAACTTCTAAAATATTTACTAGCTGTTAGTATTACAGGTCCCATTAGGAAAAGATGAAATTTTATCCACTGCAGTGATTGTGATATCTACTCAATATTAATGAGAAGCACTTGCTTCTGTGGTTTCTGTATTCCGCCACCTCATGTAGAGGATGTAGCATGTTCAGCTTCCATATAAACGAAGGTTAGTGCTTACATCTCTGTTAGCTTTGTAACACTTTTGGTGTCAACATTTCTCAGGGTCATCATGAGGGCAGATGTAGGTAATTTCCATTTCCCCAGATTACCAAAAGGTCTCAGATTTGACCTATTGTCTCAGTGTAATAAACACGGGCTTTCCTAATATAGCCATTACTCAAACAGGCACCAGCACAAGGTTGTCTTATATTTATGTATCTCTCTGTAACCTTTCCCTTCCCCAGCCAAGGCATTTTACATACACATACTGTAACTATACCAAAGTATACTAGTTACTATTTATATACAAACATAAAGCAAACTGAAGGAGTAGTTGCTAAATAAATGTAGCCAGATTTTTAACATTTTGCATTAGTATTTTTGCTGATAAAAACATCAACAGCCCCTCAAAATTATCATGAGGTGTCAGTTGTAATTAAAATTCAAGTGCTTTATAAACTAGTTTAATGGGCTAATTTTCTGTTTTTACACTAAGTGTTTATTATTTTTAAAATTACACACATACCTAAAAAATACATGTTCATTTGTGGTTGACAGAAAGACTATGCCCTGCTTTGTGCTCAGCCATAATACAAGAATATGCAGCTCTTGCAGTGGATATGACTTTTGTAAAAAGCGCTGCAGTATGATGACACCGTGCCACACTTTAAAAATGATCTACGATTCTGCACTGGCAGTTTCTGTGGCTGCAGGCAGCTGCTGGCACAGATTCAATCTTTTTTACATATAGTTGATTTATGGGATTTATGGCTCCAAATGTCCTCTTTTGTGGGTTTCAGAGTAGCAGCCGTGTTAGTCTGTATACGCAAAAAGAACAGGAATTTTCATGAGGTTGATGGATTTTCACTCCATACGGCTAAATGCAGTGCTTTGCATAATGACAGGTTTCAGAGTAGCAGCCGTGTTAGTTTCTAATTTGTTAGTCTCTAAGGTGCCACAAGTACTCCTGTTCTCTCTTGTGGGGTTATTCAATTAACATCTTTTCTAGAGGGCAAAAGGGCATAAAACCCGATAATATTGTTGCTATTGTTTAAAAAGACAAACTAGGCACATCCCATCCGTAGAGACAATAATAAAATGTAAGGGATATCAAATGACTCCTAGGTTTGAGAACCTGTATATGACAGTGTATGGCTTTTGCGCTTGTTTGGTGATGGTGCAGGTGTGAGTGAGTGTATGCAGAAGTCTTAGATCTGGTCATTAAGTGAAGAGGGAAGTGGACAAGGCCTCTCACATTTTACTTTGTACAGGGCTGTACCAAGCTCAGGCTAAGATCCCACTGAGCTCCAAGTGGGCACGGGGTTCGCAGTGTGAGCTCAAGGCAGGACTGATGCCTGTGGGCTGCCCCGGATTTTTGCAGCCCTTCCCACTGTCAGGGTTTGATCCTACCTGGTGTTCAATGAGTGCTTCCTAATAGGTGTGAGCATGCTCATCTGCCCATTAAAGTCAATCGGATTTGAGGGCACTCAGCTCCTTGCAGGATTATTGGGTCCTCAGCTACATTGTTCACAGTCACCAAAGCAATTTATAAATCATTAGTCTTATTTTTTTATGTTTAAAATCTTTTAAATGTAGATATTATTTTCAAATTTTGTTTCTTATTAAATGAAATATCCTTTGCCCAGATCTGGCCTGAGTTGGGTTTTTTTACTCCAGACTTTACTGGAAGATCAGAATAATCCCTAAACATAGCCTTTGACATTGAATGTCCATTCGCAATCATCAGCCCTCCATCCCTAGGTGTTAGTGTGTAAGGCATACGTTTTCTCCCTCCTATGTTTCCAGCACTAGAGCTTGTTAGACTATGAATGCCATCTGGTGACAGAATGTTGCATGTGCGTGCTAGTGAGTCCTAACAGAAGCTTTGACTCTATTTCTATCCTAAACCTCATGATTTGTGGGCCCCTAAACCAGCAGAGGTGCTAACTGCTACAAGTATATTAGGATCTGAGTTGCCTCCTTTAATCCCTCTGCTAGGGGGTACACAGGACTTGACTATGTGTTGCCAAGTATATTCAAGACTGCAGAGCCCTGAGTGGAAATTTGTGTTATCAATTGTCTATACTATACCTCCTGTTTCTACCACTAAAAACTAGCTCATTTCTCTAGAGTGAAATATTAGCTAGTTTCTCTAGTAAACTCAGCCATGACACAGAAGTGATGTGAGTTGGACCACATTTTTAATAGTGATTTCTGATTTTGAGTGCCTTCATTTTTGGACACCTTAGGCCTGTTTTTTCTGAAGTGCAGAGAACCCGCAGCTCCCCTTGACTTCCACTGGAGTTGTCGGTGCTCAGCAGTTCTGGGAATCAAGCCCAAGATATCTCAAGATGGAGATCCAAAAATCCAAACACCCCCAATTTCTGTCCACTTTTGAAAACTTCAGCCTCAGTGACTTGCCAGACACTTTATTTATCTGCTGCATTCACCTTCTATCTATAATAATTCTTGTTTGCCTAGATTGAATGTAGCCATTGTGGTTTCTAAACTGTAGTTGCTGTTGTTTTAGGGTTACTACACTTTGCCCTTGGTAATTTTAATCTTTGAGCAGCCAGACGGCTGCTCTCATTTTACGTCATGACACTATTATAACTACACCTCTACCCTGATATAACGCGACCCGATATAACACGAATTTGGATATAACGCGGTAAAGGAGTGCTCCAGAGGGGCGGGGCTGCGCACTCCGGCAGATCAAAGCAAGTTCGCTATAGCGCGGTTTCACCTATAACGCGGTAAGATTTTTTTGGCTCCCGAGGACAGCGTTATATCGGGGTAGAGTTGTATTATTACACTGTTATTATTGATCATCATAATCAAAAATAAAGGAAGTAATTACAATATGCAATTGAAGTATATTGAAGACCATGGGTGAAATCCTGGCCTCACTGAAGTCAATGAGAGTTTTGCTATTAATTTCAGTGGGGCCAGAATTTCAGTCTTATAATTGTTCTCATTTAGATGGACTCAGAAATATTCTTCTTGCTTATACTGGTGGAATAAATTTATAATCAAGTATTTAATCAAGTCAAGTAACATAGGAATATCTTTAACAAGATCTTTTCCTTTCATTCCTGCTGGCAATCCTACCATTTATAAGTTTTTAATGCAAAAGTTATTTAAAAATGTAATGTATTCTTTTGAATCAGTGAATTTGAAAAAAAAAATTGACATCTTCCTCCATTTGAAGTGTTTCTTGTTCTTTAGTTACAGTTTGTAATTTAACTTGAACATTTTCTTCCTGTTCCTCAGTTTTAATGATTTAGTGAGAATGAACACTTAATTCATCCGCATTCATTTTGGTAGCCCCTAAAATAACTTCCAAAGATGCTTCAGATTTTTGTAACCACTCTTCACAATATCCCTAGTCAAAGTAGAGTGGTGTTTTGAGAACGAGGAAAGCTTACTATGTTTTTTTTTTTTATTATTTCATAAAAATGCATGGTAGCAAATTGAATTTACATTTTACAACATTTTTGTGTCTGTTGATAATGCAGGGATTGAGAAGCCGATCAGTCCAACATATGATGCTCTTTAATGGGGAAATGAGTGAGACAGATCTTGCAAATGAGTGGGAGGTGATTGCATCTGCATGTCCGAGGCTGGATAATTTCATATTAGTATTCATGTGTCATTAATGTAATGAGGAAAGCCAGGAGCTGATCATGAACCTCATTCAGAAAAGGAACTAGGATGGATTTTCTATAGTGGCCTGGATTTTTTTAAAGTAGAAGGAGAAATTGTTAAATGCTTTAACATAGTGTTTTTTTCACATCAGGAGACACAGGTTCCAACATGACTTAGGTCATAAAGGAAATGAGAGAGTGAGTGTAGCAAGCACATTGGGAAGATTAACATAGTCCCTGTTGCTAAGGTAACATGCATGAAGAGAATCTACCTCTGTGCAGCAGAACGGCACAAGGCCTAAGAACCACTTAAGTCCCACTTACATCCTATTCTGAGGGTCTGGGTGCTTGAGCCTTTGTACTGGCCCTCTGCAGGGAGGTGAATTATACCCTCTGAGCAGAGCTGCTTCTTTGTCCATTGTTCCCATTTTGTTGGGTCGGAAAGGGTGGGTAAAGTGAGATGAAACTAAGAAAAAAATAAAACAAGCTTACTGTACACACAGCAGACTTCTAGTGGAGGGATGTGCACAGATGGGCAGGGTATTTCTGTCTGAGTAGGGAGTAGTGAGTCCCCGCCATTGAGAAGGAAGGCTAGTCCCTGCTGTGCTCTCATTTGTGCCTTGTCGGTGCAATGCTGAAGAAGAAATTCCAAAATTAATTCCCCTTTCCATCAGAAGGTTCCCCACAGCACTTCTGTGCTGTGGGGCTTTTTCATTTTGGAGGGCGTGATGTACAGTCACTTTGTGTGTGTGAGAGAGAGAATCATATTTAATGGCTCCTGCTAAGTGCAGAATTGACATCCCCAGGAAGTGCTTTATTTATCCACATACTGGCAGCAGCTGTCCTCCATGTGCCTTGCCACTAACCTGGAGGGGAGTTCAGGCTCCCTGAATATTTAGACCTTGGCCACTCTCCTGAAAGTGCCAACTGTGAGATTGTTTTATGATGCAGACATTGACCCACCAAACTCATTTCACACAAGCCACTAAAGAAACAATCTATTGGGATCAACTCAGTCATTATTAATATGGTCTGCATTTGAAGCAATAATCACAAGGTGAGTGGCTCTAATATCCCATTGCCAATTCCCTGAGCCATGAGTGTGCCTGTACATTCACACTTTGATACCTACTGGAAGCAGGTTTTCAGATCTAATTTACTAAAGTATTAGCTCAGTACACAAAGTCACCTTTTTTGATATTTTGATATTCATCAACACCCATGTAGAAGCTACCCTCTTCACACTGCAGTGAAGTTTGCTGATTCATTCATACAGCTCAGCTCTAATTTGGCCTTCTGGCATTTGAATAAGATTTTATCTGACTATTTACTTTGCTACAGGTAAAAAGTGGAGTGAGATGCCCTCTTCAAACCTGTACCTCTATGGAAAAGCAACCAACAAATTACATCCAAACTTTCTGAATGGATGAAGTCACGTAGCCCAACCAAACTTAGTTCCCCTCGGTTCATGTAAATAACAATGAAAGTGAACCTTTTAGAGTGTGTGTTGTGCAGAATACACAGGGCCAAATTCAGAGGTGTGTCTAAGCTGGTTACCCCTGCTATTTCTGGCCTTCTTAGCATTTAATTTACATGATTTTAGATTCACATAGTTTGACTCGAAGGGAGTCCAGTAGACTCACCCAATTACTGAAGACTCCTTTACTCATGACCTCTGAATTTTTTCTCTCAGTCTACATTGGTATTAGTTACATTTACGTGTTGAAGGGATAGGAAGAAGTAAATTACATCAGTTTAGATCCTCTTAGGTTTATCTAAGATAACTAACATAAGTTAGCTCTGTGAGAATTTAGGAAAACTAGATGAGAAATAATCTAATATATATATTTTTTAAAATAAGAATTTCACCAACTCCAAGTTACTTTCACAGAGTGGGAAGGCAATTGTCTCTGCCCAGTAAACTCCATGTGAATAGTTAACTACTGTTGTTCTTCTGTTGCTGTAATCTGTGGTTCAGATACAGATTTCCTGCCTGTTACAACCTGCTGGTGCAACTGTAAGACAGATGTCAAGGCATTTATGCAAAATAATTAACATGCAGGGCCAGACTTTCTCTCTTCCACCATGCACTGTGTAATCCCATAGTGAGGATCTGGTCAAGCTATTTACAATGTGTGGTCTTCCCCCTGCGGTGTGCTCAGAGCAGCGGGTATAAATGGCTGAATATCATCAATATTTGTCCTTAGCCAGTCAGCCCTCTAATTAGCTTAAATGTTGAGGTCAGTGAAATTGCTCTCACAGTTTTCAGACAGGCGATCCAGACACTTTGTAGCATATCACTTAAAGCTGTGCTGACAGTAAATAGCACAGCCAAATGAGTACTCTTGTGTCCATGCCCATGCATTGATTTGTGAGCACAGTTTGCAGCTTTTAGATACACACCTGTATCTGAAAGCAGCTCTGTACGTTATGGGCCATCCAGGAAGAATCCTGCCATAACCTTCCCTCTAGTTCTTTAGGATTCAGTTCAGAAAATTATAGTAAAAGATGGCAAAACATCTTAACACATTTCTCCAATCCTCCTTCAAACGTGGGATTGCTCCTTATTAAAAACAAATAATAAATATTATAATATTTATGTATTACATTTCATCAGAGGATCTCAAAGTGCTTCAGAAATATTATTTAAGCTTCATAATGTCCACCCTGTGAGGTGGATACTGTAGGTAATTATCATATCTAAAATGTACAAATGGTGAAACAGAGGAAGAGAGAAGTTAATGATTTGAGCATGCTCACAGGGACAGAAATCCAGAGTCCTAGCTTCCATTCCCCATGTTGTTAGGAATCATTAAAAAAGGAATAGAGAATAAGATGGAGAATATCTTATTGCCCTTATATAAATCCATGGTACGCCCACATCTTGAATACTGCGTACAGATGTGGTCTCCTCATCTCAAAAAAGATAGACTGGCATTAGAAAAAGTTCAGAGAAGAGCAACTAAAATGATTAGGAGTTTGGAACGGGTCCCATATGAGGAGAGATTAAAGAGGCTAGGACATTTCAGCTTGGAAAAGAGGAGACTAAGGGGGGATATGATAGAGATACATAAAATGAGTGGTGTGGAGAAAGTGAATAAGGAAAAGTCATTTACTTGTTCCCATAATATAAGAACTAGAGGCCACAAAAAGGAAATTAATGGGCAGCAGGTTTAAAACAAATAAAAGGAAGTTCTTCTTCACCAGCATACAGTCAACTCCTTGCCTGAGGAGGTTGTGAAGGCTAGGACTATAGCAAGGTTTAAAAGAAAACTAGATAAATTCATGGAGGTTAAGTCCATTAATGGCTATTAGCCAGGATGGGTAAGGAATGGTGTCCCTAGCCTCTCTTTGTCAGAAGGTGGAAATGGGTGGCAGGAGAGAGATCACTTGATCATTACCTGTTAGGTTCACTCCCTCTGGGGCACCTGGCATTGGCCACTGTCAATAGACAGGATACTGGGCTGGATGGACCTTTGGTCTGACCCAGTATGGCCATTCTTATGTTCTCTCCTTGTCTCTTTACTTCAAAGTATCTAAAATAGTTTCCCATTTAGGACAGCATGTGTTACTGAACTGATTCAGATAACAGAGTAACTTATACACAACAGTGAGCATTTCAGGGTCAAATCTCAATAAACTGCCTGGATTAATCCATTATTGTTATATTTCAGACAATGTCAGCTTTGGTTAGCACTGCCTTAGTGTGTTAATGATTCTGGAGTTCAGGACATGGGAGCAAGTTAAGTGTCTTAAGACAAAGCCAGTCACGAGCTTCGGTTTTCTTGTGGTGCTCCTGTTGGCTAGGCAGGTTTATCATAGAGGCCAACCATAGAGGGATGAACTACAAGACCAAGGAGGTCCTTTCTAGCCCTGTAGGATTCCAAAGGACATTGCTTTGCCCCTCATGTAGTCATTTACACCCGTATAAAGCAAGGGCCAGGTGAGTATAATATGCCACTTTTCTGATTTAGTAGCATTCTGCACTCTCTTTGTACAAGACACAAGGTGCAAAGCAGGGGAGAATCAGGTCCTGTGATAAAAGTCATGGAATTTAAGGCCAGAAGGGACCACCAGATCATTTAGTCTGATCTCCTGTATATTACAGGCTGCCAATACCACTTCAAGGCTCACTAATGATCATGAATTCTTTTTTAAAGCTATTAGGTTATAAAAGTTAGGAATGCAGAAATCCAGTGTTCTCAACCTTTTTCATACCAAGTACCCTATTTCCACACCAGGAGTTTCCAGTCCATTTAGTTGGGATCTAGCCAGGCCCCCACCTCCTATTTAGCAATGAGTGGGAGCCACTCATTTAGTCTTTAGATATAAACTATGCGGGATTGGATAGGCTTTTGAGATTTTTGGCCAGAGGCACAAAGATATTTAGGTGCCTAGTTCCCATTGATTTCAATAGGAGATAGGTGCTTAAATACCTTTGAGTACGTCTACACTTTGAGCTGGGGATGTGATTCTCAGCTCAGGGAGACCTACCCGCACTAGCGCTGATCAAGCTAGCACTCTAAAAGTTGAATGTAGCCACTGCAGTGTGAGAACCGGCAGTGGCTAGCTGCCCTGAGTATGTACCTAGCATCTGTGAAGGGTGCACACTTGAGGAAGCTAGCCCCTTTTTGCCACTTGTCTGTCGTGGCTAGACTATTTTTAGCGCACTAGCTCAATAAGAGTTAACATGAATATGTGTCCTCGATCTGGGAATCACACCCCTTTCCAACTGTACTTTATGGCTTCCCAAATTAGTTTAAATTACACTGTTCAGTGCTGACATTTTACCAAATTTTTGTATGGACAACTTCTTTTCAAACTGTATGTTGCCTAGAGGTTGTTTTTTGTTTATTTTGTTATTAAATAAGTAAATAGAGACTGATTTTCTTAAATACATCTTAATTTTCCCAGAACTCTTAAATACTGGCTGCTTGAAACCTAATACACTGAGTTCTCTGGCAGTTTTCATTTACTGTGTAGGAGGCAAAGAGATACGTGATGAGAAAGCCAGCAAGTGGATACTACATTGCCAATCCTCATTCCAGTCCCTTCTTAACACATTTAGGTGGGTCCCTATCAGTGTTTGGGACCAAATAAAACAGGATCAAGTCCACCAATGAGGTTTATTAGAACAGTATTTTGAAGAAAATATGGAAACCACATCATGGAGTCATATAAAGCCTGAAGGGACAAAGGCCCAGATCCCCACAGGGTATGTCTGTAGAAGTTGGAGCATTTTACGTTAACCTTTGATTTTCTGTGTTGAGAAAAAGTTCAGATGCCCTTTTAGGGCAGGTTTCCAGCTGGATGCAGGGCTGAAGATTGAACCCCAAATGATGAAGAATTTAATCAGGCACCTCCTACTGAAGTCAATAGTCTGAGTGAAAACTGAGGGCCTAATGCCTTTGGAGAACCCAAAGGAGAAGTTAAATGGAAGTAGGCTGGGAGTCTCCATGAGTTTCTCTTTGTGTAGACTTTTTCTTGATTGCTCCACACAGGGTTCTGGGTTTGCCTTCCAACAGAACAGGCCATAGGACCAGCCACCAGGCCCCTCAGACTCCTGGGGTCTGCCTGGATCTCTGGGGATCAGCAGGAGGTCAGAGCCATCTGTGTGGGGACCAGATATCCTTGTGCCAGATCTGGGTCTCTTCTCTTTCCTCTCCAGCAAATCGAGTCCAGCAGAACTGCACTAACAAGGCTCCTAGAGCTGGTGTCTGCTCTACTGACCCATTTTTAAGGATATGATAATACGCTCTAATTTAGATCTCAACGGTGGCACCTTCTTGTATCTCTTTATTCAGTCAGAAGTAAAATGCACCCAAAGCTACAAGCATTTTTAAAGGTCACATTATAACTGGAACCTTAATTTTAAAATGTTTTGTAAATTATTAATAGCTGTTATAAGCATGTTGCAGACATGAGTAATGTATTACAACCCCATTGCTAGAAGATGTCATAGATGATTATAAACTATAGTTATAAGCAGCCTGTTGATTTGTTGGACTCGCTGTTGGACTGATCTGTAACAACTGATTAATCATTTATTAAAACATCTACCAATCAAGTATTAGCCATTTACAACCTGTGTAGAAATGGGCCGTTCCTATAAAGTGTGACAAGTTTTTACTAATACCATGGTATTATGGTCATGCATTATGGTGCTGTCAGTTGTGAGGGGAAAATAAGGAGCCTATTCTTCGGCTCTGGATATGTGGTCACCCTGCTAGCTGTCCTGTTCCTTTTGTCCCACTAATTAGCTGGCACAAACATCCTTCTTAATATTCACAAGTCAACAAGTGCAAGGGGAGTTATCCTGCCTGTGTGAGCGATGCCTCGTTACAGGACTGCCAGCTGCTGGCTTCTGGAGAAGATTCAGTACAGAAGTCCATATCCTGCCAAAGGCCTAGTTTGCTAACGTTCATGTTTGTAAATTATCTGCAATAATAAGAAAGCATAAGGAGAAATGTTGTTTGCTGTAATGTTGTAGGTCTAGCTGTCACCTCAAAATGTTTCTGTAATGCTGAGACGTACATGCTGTACGACACACAGTCAATGGATGGCACTGCCGGCTCTTGCTGACGCTCCCGCTGAGCTTGCCTCCGGGGAGCTACCTTGCGTAAGGCATCTGCAGCTGTTTGCTCAATTTAAACCACGCTCTCGAACTTGCTGCAAAGTGTGTACTGCAACAGGTGTGACGGCTACAGAGGGACTGATTCGCATTTCCACTAAATGGCTCTTTATGACACCCTGGCAGTCTTAAGGAGTTTTAAAGTGTGGATGTAATTTACACCCTCTGTAATAATACCTAGCTCTTACATAGTGTTTTTCATAAGTAGATCCCAAAGCATTTTACAAGGGAGGTCATACCATTATCCAAATTTTTACATATAGAGCAACTGATGCACAGAGAGGGGCAGTGACTTGTCTAAGGTCATCCAGCAGGCCAGAGCTGGGAATAGAACCCAAGTCTCTCAAGTCTCCATCCAGTGTTCTAGCCACTAGGCAACACTGCCAGGGCAGTGTAAAGGGGCCAAAGGTTTTGCCTTCCCTGCAAAAACAAAACAAAACAACAACAAAAAAAAAGCAACATGCTTTTTTAAATAGAGCTCACTATCTTGATGTACAGTTGTGAAGGAGACACCATACAGGTCCTCTTGGAGGAGACATGGTACAGCTAGTCTTCACCTTGATGTAGCTAGTCAAGGTCAATCCCATTACCCCACCACCACACACACACACCTGGGGTTTACCTCAGCTAGCTACCTGGACATAAAAGCTACCTTCACTTTTTCTCTACTAGGATTTTCCAGGAGATGGCTATATTGAGTTAGCTACCCCGAATTTAAAACACACCTTTTTTCAGAGAAGACACAGCCAAATGTAAATGAGAATCTAGCCAGAGTGTTTACTTAGCTCAACTGTAAATCTTAATTCCACAGTTTCTTAATCTCAGGACTCCGTATTAACTGTGTTGTAGAAGTCAGTTCTCTTAAATTTTTAGACAATTGATTAGTATTCTGTCTCAGACTATTGTCAACTCCTTAGATCAAATCACAGAGATTCAATAATGAGCCACATAACTCTGAGCATTGGCATCCACAAGGCACTGAACAGACTCCCAAAGTCTTTTCCAGCATGCACTGGCTTCAGTTGTAAACCTGGACTAGAATTCTCTTTGCGTGATGGAGGACAATACTGAAAAATCATAGGTGAGACATACAAAAGAAATGCTTAAGAAGCTCATGGAAAACTTCAAAACAATTCTATTTAAAAACAATTAATTTGATCTGTAATTGTTTTTCTTCCTTAATTATCTTTTAATATGAGGAATATTTGCAAAAAAACGAGATCTTTGTTCCTGTACGTAGCAGTTCATTTGTTCTTGCTGGCTGAGAATAAAGAGACATTCTGCACTTGAGGTCACTGGGACATATTCTGCTTTGTTACACTGGTGTAAATTTAAAGTAACTCTAATGAATTGAATAGTGTTACATCAGAGGAAAATTTGTCCAGGTGACTTTAGATGGTGAATAAACAGTAGGAATGGACGACATCCTAAGCAACAGAGATCCTGATTTCATGCAAATGTCCTTGATAATTCAAAGAAAAGAAGAAAATAAACAGAAAAATAGATGAATGAGAGAGAAGCAGAATTGTCTCTAAATGGAGTGTTTTTCAGAGTTCCCCAGCATGTGTAAGTGGGTGTTTTAAAAGGCATTACTATTGATCCAGGCTCAAAGGACTTTACATAATGAAACTCAGGGTCTGACTTCACCCTCATTTTCACTGGGTATAAATCAGGAGTAACTCCATTGAAGTAAATGGTGTTGCATTGAGGTAAAACTGATATAAGTGAAAGAAGGATCAGGGCCGTAATTACTAATTGGCCATAACAGAAAATTCAGCCCTATGGAAATTCTGAGTGGTTTCCATGGTACACCATCTCCCATGTGCGAGCTAATCATTTTCCTCCTGGAAATGTTTTTGGTATAATTATCAATTTACTGTTCTTGCTTGGGCTATTTTGCTTCTAATTGAGGACCCCAATTTGCAAAGTACTGAGCTCCCTCAACTCTACTGGTTTCAATGAGAGTTTGAGGGTGCTCCACATCTTACAGAGCCAGTCACGGTGGCTAGAGTTTTATATTCTAAACTCATACCGTACAACTTCCCATAAACTACTGCAAGCAATAGGATTATATGGGGACTACTCAGGGCAGAATTTAGCCTTTAAAAAAAAAGGTGCCAACTTTTGAAATGCTTTTGTCAGAAACTATAGGTTTTGGAAGATCTCTCTCTGCAGGCCATGATCTATTCCAAAGCAAATAGTACGAGTTATATCCTGCAGTCTCTTTCCTGGAGGGGGATATATATGTGTTTACTTTTCAGCATTCTCTTCTGTAACTAAAATTTGCCATGCATGTATAGACTGGTGTTCACTAGCTGTTGCTAGCTCCCCCTTTGAGTTAAATGGTACAAATTGTCCCTCAGAAGTACAATCCCGCACACTGAGAGACCTGGGAATCACAGCCGCACTGGCACAAAGCCATTATTACTAGTAAAACTTTGCTCTTATGCCACGTTCTATCCAAGGAACAAGTGTGCCACAAACATTAACCGAGTCTCACAACTCCCCGTGAGATAAGCATTGCTGCGCCAATTTTATAGTTAGGAAAACTGGTGCACAGAGACTATACTAACATTTTTGAGATGCTGAAGTTGCGATTGTGCTAATACTTAACATGTAAGTATGCAGGGTCACTGATTGTCTCCTGTCAGGCAGGACTATGACTCTCGGCAACGTGCAGGACATAATTGATGGATTTGCAGCAATGGGGATCCTGAACTGAGGTGGAACAATAGATGGCATGCGTATCTCTATTTTGATTGCCACAAAGTACATCAACAGAAAGGGCTACTGTTCTGTGGGTATGCTAGCATTAGTGAATCACCAGGTAAGCTTCACTGACATCAATATTGGTTGGTCAGGAAAGGTAATAACACTTGCATCTTTAAGAACACAGGACTGTTCAGAAAGCTACAAGCAGGGACTTTCTTTCCTGACTGGCAGATTACCATTGGGAATGTTGAAATGTCAGTAGTGATCTTGGGGGACCCAGCCTACCCTTTGCTCCCCTGGTTCATGAAGCTGTACATTGGCCACCTTGACAGCACCAAAGAAAGATTCAACTACTGGCTCAGCACATGCAGAACTGAATGCACATTTGATAGATTGAAGGGGTGCTGGTGTTGTTTACTCAAAAGATTGGGATATTTTTCTCACTGAAATCCAATGGTTATATCTGCCTACATAGGCACTAGAACAATTTTTGTAGTGGGGTGTGTAAAGCCATTGAACAAAACTGTAAACCCTGTATATGATGGAAACCACTTCAAACCAGGGGGTGCTGCCGCACCCCCAACACCTCTTGTTCCAGCACCTATGGCTGCTTGCTGTGTCCTGCAAAATATTTGTGAAACAAAGGCCTGGTCCCCACTAAGCCCCCACTTCGGACTAAGGTACGCAAATTCAGCTACGTTAATAACGTAGCTGAATTCGAAGTACCTTAGTCTGAACTTACCGCGGGTCCAGACGCGGCAGGAAGGCTCCCCCGTCGATGCCGCGTACTCCTCTCGGCGAGCTGGAGTACCGGCGTCGACGGCGAGCACTTCCGGGATCGATTTATCGCGTCTTAACCAGACGCGATAAATCGATCCCAGAACATCGATTGCCTGCTGCCGGACCCTCTGGTAAGTGAAGACGTACCTAAAAAGAGAAAAGTTGCCACCGGGAGGTGGAATGGCTGTCTGCTGAGTTTGAACAGTCAGACGCAATGGTGTTAGAAGAGCTCAGTGCAGAGCTATGCAGCTCCATTATGTCCTAGTGCATCTCCCTTTCCTTTTCCTGCTGGGAAAGTCTTGGGACTTGGGACTTTTTCCTGTCCGCTGTTTCCTTCTCCATACAGTCTCTAATATTCATCCTCCAGGCCCTCAAACCACAGTCTGATGCAGCAGCAGCTTGCAGGATCTTGATGAACATGTCATCCCGAGTCCTCTTTTTTTCTCCTCATCTACCTCAGGCATTTCTTGGGTGTGGAGAGGGAACCTCTCAAGGCCGCAACAGCAGCAGCTACAGAGAAAACACACAGAGGTACCATTGTTAGTATAGTCAGAACACAAAGCAAAAGATTCAGAACTCCCTTCCCTTGCTCCCCTAAAGTTTTAAACAAGACATATTTATTGACGCGTCTGCTTTAAAATGCTTGTGCATGGTGCCACTCACAACACCAGCTATGGTAAGCCTGGCCCGCCAGGAGTGAGGGAAATGAGGAGAGAATTGCTCGGTTGCATGAGTATAGGCAGTGACACTGAATACTGGCACCATTTCCCCCAGGCAATGATGATTTTAGCTGATGTCTCACTCCTGAAGATAACAAAGGCACAGAAAACACAGCTGCTGCTGGTGTCCTGAAGCTGCCTGGGCCCGTATGCTGCTAGCCTGTGTACTGCCATGGTGCCTGACGAAGTTATTGCTGACTGGCGTGGGAAGCTGTCTGACTGCAAAGGAAGAAATAAGGCTGCCACCCCTGGAAACCTTTGAGAGAGGATTGCAGAGTACCTCCATGAAAGTTTCATTCAGATCTCTCAGGAGGATTTAAGGGACATCTCTGCAGACATAACAAACTGCTCCACATGCTGCCTTCCCTGCCGCCTAACTCTAGAGGGGAATGAAAAGCAGGTAACAACTCCTCCTCTCACCCTGTGCTTGACTGCTGGGACTAACTGGACTGCGGTGGAGTCTCAAACAGGTCTTGCCTCGCAGCAAAGCTGGATGTCCCACATCCTCCTCCTCTTCCTCTTCCTCCTCCTCCTCGCTGTCACCAGGAGCCTGTGACTGAGGCTTCTTGGAGGTATCTGTGGGGCGGTGGTGGGTTCTCCACCAAGTATGGCATGCAGCTCTTTGTAAAAGTGGCAGGTCTGCCACTCTGGGGTATGAACAATTCACACCTTGAAAGATGTAGTTAAGCCGACTTAAGCCCTGGTGCAGACACCGGAAGGTTGATGGAAGAATTCTTCCATTGACCTAGATACCACCTCTCAGGGGGGTGGATTTACTACAGTGGTGGAAAAACCCCTTCTGCTGCTGTAGCGTCTACGCTATAGTGGCTGTTCTGCTGTAGCACTTGTAGTGTAGATGTAGCCAAAGTCAATTGGACAAAGACACATGGTGAGTAAGCAAGACAGCTAGGAAGAGAACCTAGAACTCCTGACTCCCTGGCTCTTGCTCCGACCTGCAGACAAGAGCATTTCCTTCATTCTTTGGTTAAAATTATTCTGATCTGTAGTGAAGCCTTTAGTGAGCTACAGCATGTTTATAACTGAACTTTTGATTAGATCTTTCCACTACTCAGCAGCTTGCACACGTTATATGGTTTCTGGAATGGGAGTAACAACTGTAAAGTAAGCCGGGGATGGGGAGAGATGCTAATAGTTTGATGAAACAGAGCAACGGCTGAAACTTGCCAGTGGATTTGGAAGACTCACTGAGCATGGTTTTGAACTGGGATCTGCCACCTCTTAGGTGAGTGGCTCAGCCACTAGCTTATGGGATATTCTGAGATGGGGCTCCCTCAATTTCAGCTACTGAAGTTGTTCTACTTTATTTAAATAATTAAATATTAATTGAGCCAAGGAAAGTGTTAGAATGACTCTAAGCCTAGTGGTTAGGGCACTCGTCTGAGAGATAGCAGATCATCATATCAATAGCTTTTCATCAGGCGGAAGGGGGACTTGAACCCCAGGGTGTCCCACATCCAGGGTGAGTGTCCTAGACACTTGGCTAAAGGTTAAAAGGGAGGGTGTCATCCTTCTCCTTCCCTCCCACCCCAGCTATTTTGTGTGAACTTGTGTGAAGGGCCTGATCGATAGGTGACTTCTGAGAGCACGTCCTAATTGAGCCTTGTGTGCAATTTTAGGCAGCTGAATGCCTATTTTCCCCTCTTTTGTGAATCACAAGTAGAGGTAGGCACTAGGGTGACCAGATGCCCTGATTTTATAGGGACAGTCCCGATTTTCAGGGCTTTTTCTTATATAGGCGCCTATTACCCCCCCCCCCCCCACTCAGCATCACAACACCCAAGTCCCTTCGTGGAGCTAGGCCAAGGCTTTTAAAGTGCTGAGCCTAATGAGACTCAGCTGTGCCTAACTAGTTCCCAGCTGGAGCTGCCTCCCTGAGCTGCCCCTGAACTGTAAATCTATTCCACCAAATCCCAGCTCACTGTCTGGCTTGGCAGGATCTCTTGCTAAGGTCACCTTTGGGTTGGGGTGCATAAGAGCTGTGGGGTTCCCTCCCAGCAGCACCAAGAGATCTGTACATCTCAACATGCTTCACATCATTAATAAGTTTAAATAGTAAAGGTAGGGCCCTACCAAATTCACAGTCCATGTTGCTAAATGTCATGGTCACAGGATTTAAAAAATCTTAAATTTCCCGGTTTCAGATATTTAAATCTGAAATTTCATAGTGTTGTAACCTTGGGGGTCCCACCCCAAAGGCGGTTGTGTGTATGTGGGGGGTGTTGCAAGGCTATTGTAGGGAGGTTATGGTATTGCCACCCTTACTTCTGCACTGCTGCTGACAGTGGCGCTGCCTTCAGAGCTGGACTCCCAGCCAGCAGCTGCAGAGAGGTTCCCTGAGGTGGGTCCATCCTCAGTCCATCTGGGATTAGAAGCTGGAGTCTGGCACATGGTAGGAGCTCTCAGCCTTGCCCTCCCTAGCTTTGGGCCCAGTGCTCAGGGTTAAAGGGGCCTTGGGCTGGCTGTGTGTGTCGGAGGGTGGTGATCCTGCCCCCCTTATCATGGTGCCCTGGGTGATTGCCCACATTGCCCACCCATACGGCCAGCCCTGCCTGCCCCATACTACGCCTCCCTCACTACTGCCCTGATACTGGCTGTGGTGCTACTTTCAATGCTGGGTGCCTGCCCGGCAGCCGCTGCTCTCCGGCCAACCAGCTGTAAAGACAGTGCAGAAGTAAGGATGGCAATACCATGACCGCCCTACAATAGCCACATTTCACCGGGGAGACCAGATTTCACAGTCCGTGACGTGTTTTTCACGTCTGTGAATTTGGTAGGGCCCTATGTATGGGCCATGTGCAAGGTAAGCAAGAAATAGCTATGTCGAAGAGCTGGGCCAAGGTTGCTAGTGACTTCAGGTGCTTCCATTTTTGGATGGCCAATTTGAGACACCTTAAAAGGGGCCCTGATTTCAGATGGTCGGTCCTCAGCCCTTTCTGCAAATTAAGGCTATTAAAGGTGTCTCAAGCTCAGCACCCTTAATCAGTAATCATTGCTGAAAATTATGTCCCTAGGCCAGAGCTATCTTCATTTTGATATAAAAATGACTAATACAAAAAGAGCCATGAGAAGAATTTTGCCGGACATGTCGGCTACTTGCTGCTTCTCTGCTCTCAATTTGTGCAGTGTTAGTCAATGGTTAACAGACATTTCATCCATTATAACAGTAGAATTAATCAAGTTTAAGCCCGCTGAGCCATCATCCAGGCAGAGCTGTCACTCCTTGGGATATGGAACTACCCCCGCTGGTGGGTTTGAAATGATTGTGTCTGCTTGAACTCAAAGAAAGAAACAATTATTTTGAGCTATTGACCAAGGCCATCAGACTTCTGCTTCTGAAAACTGGAACACTAAATTGAATATCTAACCAGGGAACATTTGTACCAAGGAGGAACATTCAGAGGGTTTTTGGTGGGCAGGGATGGGATCCTCAACATTTATGCAAAGCTGAGTCTGTTAGAACCACTATTCACTGTTACATAGCAGTACCGCACCACAGGCTTTTTATAGGTGTTAGCAACCATATGACAAATCCTATTGTTTCCCACTCAGATCTTCAGGAAACAGGATACTATTTTAATCGACTTAGCAATGAAAATTGTCTGCTGTAAGCTTTACTATGCTAAGCAGATCCATGGGGTGCTGACTCATGCCACAAGTACAAATGTCTGTGTTGGTAAACAGTCCATGTGAATTCTGTTTTTAAATGCAGCCTTTGGATTCAAAGATGTTCTTGATATCTTACTTCCTAGTGCTTGACCTTGGGAACATTATGTACGAGGGTTGTAAGCACAGTTTGCCTGGGGAGTGTATTAAACAGTATTTACAGAAAGATGGGAAGAACAACAAAGCTTGTGTAGCTTTCACAATTATTATATTAAATATTAATTTCAATAATTGGCAAAATGGAATATATATCTTGATACAATAAGGCTTACACTTGATTAATTCTTCCGTTATAATGGGTGATGAGCTGGTGGTAATGAATAAGTTAAAATAAATAGAAAAAATAGCTCCTAGTATGAATTCCTTGGAGAGAAAGAGAGAGTGAGTGTCAGTGAAAATAACATCTCTACATATGGCCTCCCATTGTGTTTTAAAATGTGATTGTGAAGGGAGCGATGTTTTAGGGTTTGGCTACCTCAACTCACACTTAACTTAATGAGAGACTTTCCTTCCAGTGGTAGTTCAATTGAAACACAGCTGTTGCTTTAGCAGGGATGTCAGTGTTTTCCCTCTCCAGTTCAGCATCCACCACTAAGACATAGTGAGAAGGAAATTCAGACACAGGGCTGTATGAATAATGCATGTTCTTCTGGAACAGCATAAACAATATCTATACCATGCTATCCTGTGAATAGGCTCTTTCCTGCAAAATATAAAGTAGGGCAATCCACAGTTGGGCTAGAGCTCTAGACACAACCCGACAAGGACCCAGTCCAACTCCCAGAGAAGTCAATGGCTGAGGCTATGTCTACACTACCACGGTAAGTCAACCTAAGTTATGTAATTCCAGCTACATGAATAACATAACTGGAGTCGACGTAGCTTAGGTCGACTTACTGCGGTGTCTACACCGCACTGGGTTGACAGGAGACACTCTCCAGTTGACTTATCTTCTCTCATTCCCGGTGGAGTACCGGGGTCGACGGGAGAGCGCTCTGCTGTCGATTTAACTGGTCTTCACTAGATGCATTGATCGCTGGAACCTCGATTTCCTCTAGCCTGCTAGAGGAAAGGCTGCTTATAGAATCTTTTGCCGGTATAGCTGCATCTACTCAGGGTTTTTTTTGCCAACAGAGCTGTGTTGGTTAAGAGTGTGAATTTTTTCAAACCCCTGATCAACATAGGTATGATTGAAAACTTTGTATTGTAGACCTGGCCAATGGCTTTGGAAGTGAATTAAGCTAAACCTAATTAAGGCCACTCTAATTCTGAATGAGACTGTCCACACATGGATTTAATGCAGTTTAACAAATCTGCTTTGAATGCACACCTTTAGTTATTTCAGATTATTATTATTAATAATAATTATTATTATTTTGAGTGTCCCTGTGTAGACAACCCTAAATGAAGCAGTCTTCTGGGATAAGCCTTAAGGGAAAGAAGAACAGCGTGCCCTGTCTTATCTTCCAACACTCCCCACCAAAATCTGAAGCTCATTTAGAAAGGAACAGTATGAATGCTAGAATACTAAACAAAACTGAAGCTTGGTCTAAATCTAAAACTAAGGTCAACTCAGGGCTGTGAAAAATTTCACACGCTTTCCACCATAGTTAGGTCAACCTAACCCTCTGTGTAGATGTGGCTAGGTCAATGGAAGGATTCTTCCGTCAACCTAGCTACTGCCTCTTGAAGAGGTTTATTACCTACATCAATGGAAAAACCTCTTCCATTGCTGTAGGAAGAATCTATGCTACAGTGGCATAGATGTAGCACCCTAATTGTGACACTGTAGTATAGACGTACCCTAAGGCTTCGTCTAACTACAATGCTTTGCCAACATAGCTACCTCAGCTAGGAGTTTGAAAAATCACCCCCACCCCCACATGACATAGCTGTACTGGCAAAATCCCTGGTATAGGGTATTGGTTGGTAACAATGCCAACAGAAGAGCACCACTGTGCTTAGCTAATATTGTTCAGGGAGGTGATTTAGCTACGCAGGCAAAACTCCTTTTGTTGGCTTACACTATGTCTCCACTAGGGGGCTCTGCTGGCATAGTTGTACCAGCAAAGACTCCATAGTGAAGACGAGCCCGAAATAACATTTAATATAGACTCATAGATTCTAGAGCATAGCTTTGATGTTAATAACCCTTTTCTCCTGTTTTTGTAACAACATTCAGGGTTTGAAGAGTAGTAAAGTTATTGCTTGTTTAGTGTGTGGCTGAACTACTTTTTTCCCCAAGAGAAATGTTACTGCAAGAGGCAGTCCTTTAAATATTGTAGGAAGAACTTCGCTAAGATCATAACAAAATGCTTTGTCAGTTAGGGTATCGAGCAGAGGGCCTAAATGCAAACCATGGGTGAAATTATGACCAATCTGGCCAAGTTGTAGAATTCTGAGGGTTACACATGCATGATATAAGGTGCTTAAATGGAATATGAAAATGTATCCTTAACTAGGTAAGGTCTTTACATTACACCTCATATGACTGATCCTTGCATGCCATGCATCAACCAAGATGATCCATGCACTTTCGTTGGTCTGGGCAGAACTTCTGCATAGGAAGCAGGCACTTTGGCTGCTTATGTGCCAAGAGTGTGGGGATTGGGCAAGGAGGTGATGGGCTCATACATTCATAGACTTTTAAGGCCAGAAGGGACTGTTGTGATTATCTATTTTGATCTTCTGCATGACACAAGCCATAGGATTTCCATGAATTAATTCCTGCTTCAAGTCAAATAGCTGTTGTTGAAATAGAGCATATCTCTTAGAAAAACATCCAATGATATAGAATCAACCACAAGTCTTGCTAAGTTGTTCTAATGGTTAATTACCTTCACTGTTTAAAAAAATCATCTTATTTCTAATCTGATTTTTGTCTAGCTTCATCTTCCATCCATTGGGTCCAGCTACTGCTATATCTGTGTCTGCTAGATTGCAGAACCCTCTATTATCACATTTCTGTCTCCCATGTGTAGATACTTAAAGATTTTGCTCAAATCACTCCTTAAACTTGTTAAACAGATCTCACTAATAATGCATGTTGCCCAAATCTTCACTCATTCTTGTGGCAGGGACTGGACGGATGCAGAGCGGAAAGCATGGTTCATCCTCCAAGGTCCCTAGAGTGAGTTTCCCAGAGCTCCTCCCTACGGTGGTGGGCCTTAGCCCTTCCCCAGCACAAGCTCAGCCCTGTAAGGGTGCTAGCTGGCCTCCAACCTACTTCAGTGAGAAAAAGATGCTTTGATTGTAAAAGAGCAACTTGGATTCCTTTAAACCCATTTAAAGCTTGGGTTGCCAGGAAGCTGTGTAGATCTAGCTTAGTTTAGCTCTCTCGCCCATATAATTAAAGCTAGCATTTGGCATAAGAGTCAAAAACGAGGGGTATTTAGGAGCCTTTATATAAAGTACAGCTAAAAGAAACAGCCAGGAAGACAAAGCAGTCTTTCCTCTGTTTCTTTACCATGCTAAACAACTTTCAGTAATAAAGACTTGAATAAAGAGTGTAAAATGTTGGGCACCTTGACTACTTGCTTCAATGCAGAGAAACCCTTCCATGTTGAAAGAAAACTGTTCCATGCCTCTTTGCAATCCTTTTGTTTCTCTGGCAACCAAATAAACGAGGTATTTGCACCCTGCTGAGCTCATTAAGTGTGTGAGTGAGAATTTAAGGGTTTTAGCCTACTATGTAATCCCTGTGGCCTGAAGCTCTAGGCTAGGGGTAGGGAGCTGGCTACTACCATCTGTGGGTGAACAGGAGAAAGAGCAGACAGAAACTCCACAGGGAAGGAGCTCTCTATACCATCTACTGGTGAACCAAGAGATCTATTTAAATGAGCTTTCTACCCAGAAATCCTGGTACATCTACACTACAGCGGGGAGTCGATTTAAGATACGCAAATTCAGCTACGTGAATAGCGTAGCTGAATTCGACGTATTGCAGCCGACTTACTCCGTTGTGAGGACGGCGGCAAAATCGACTTCTGCCGCTTTCTGTCAGCGGCGCTTACTACCACCTCCGCTGGTGGAGTTAGAGCGCCGATTCGGGGATCGATTGTCGCGTCCCGATGGGACGCGATAAATCGATCCCCGAGAGGTCGATTTCTACCCGCCGATTCAGGCGGGTAGTATAGACCAGACCTGAGAGTCTGGGGAGACACCAGAACTGTACACAAACTCTGAGTTGAACTGAGAGGGAAGGGAGGGGAAAGGCCTACCTTGTGGCAAGGATTCTGCTCAGTGGTCCTATATGCTATTTTGATCTTGCTCCAGAAAAGACTTTACAAAGAGACAACATACAGGCATCTTCACAAGAAGAGATTGTGCAGAGTTGACTTTGTGATACAGCAGTGACTTTGTGGAGAGAGGTGACTCTGGGATGAAGCAGCTCTTTGCTGAAGCTGCAGAGGGCAGCAACAGAGCTGAATGAACTCCCAGGAGGGTCCCCTTTCCCAGTACCAATACAGCTGAAATTGCTAAAGTAGGGTTATGTGGGGGAGTCTCAGAATCAGACCAGACAGCACTTCCCCTTGGGGCTGGAGCCAGGGCTGCCTGACTGCTCTCTTGAACTCTGGGATTATTCTAACCGTTGACACCAAACTGTGAGTGGGGTGTAATGGAGGGGGGAAGTAGTGTGATAAAGGGATATTTGTTTATTGGATGCTTATTGGTGGGTGGGAAACTGAGTTAAAGGATGCTGTGGGGCTGGATGTTTTATTTTATGATTTAATTATATAGCTATATTGTTGCTGTGTTCCATGGTCCCCTAATAGTCTTTACTTGTTTCCTATGCAGACTCAGTCCTTGCAAGTGGGGAAGTATTGACTCTGAAGTGTGTCCTGGGAAAGTAATTTGTTCTTCCCAGGTTTCTGGGTGGGGGTGCGAGTTGCTGGTGTTGGTTAGTTTTTAGCAGAACCGCTAGATCTTTGACTCCCGCCTGTGTTGCAGCTAACAACACCTAGCAGAAGGGTTGCAGTTACCTAAAATGGCTAACATGGTCCAGACATCCCGGCAGCCTGAGTTAACACTGGCTTGCTTCTTCCCATTCTGTTCTTCAAATGGCCAGGGAGGCAGAGTTGATTAGGCACAATATTTGCCCTGTGTCTTTTGTTCCTTTATCAGTTTTGCAAAATCAGTGTAATTCAGGGGTTCTCAAACTTCATTGCACCACAACCTCCATCTGATAACAAAAATTACTACGCGACTCCAGGAGGGGGGATCGAAGCCTGAGCCTCCCCGAGTCCTGCCAAAGCCCGAGCCCCACCACCCCGGGCAGGGGGACCAAAGCCCAAGGGCTTCAGGCCCAGGCAGGAGGCCTGTAACCTGAGCCCTGCCATTCATGGCTGAAGCCCTCAGGCTTTGGCTTAGGCCCCAAGCGGTGGGGCTCAGGCTTTGACCCCAGGCGGTGGGGCTTGGGCTTCAGCCCCGTGCCCCAGCAAGTCTAATGCAAGCCCTGGTGACCCCATTAGAATGGAGTCGCCACCCATTTTGGGGTCCTGACCCACAGTTTGAGAACCACTGGTGTAATTCTTTAGGAGATGGGGCCCAAGGTAGAAGGCTTGGATTTAGATTTCCCCAAAGTGCCTCGTGTTCAGAGCTGGTGTTACAGAGGTAACCTAGAGCTAGTGTCGATGGTTCCCGGCCAATGGGAGCTGTGGAGCTGGCACTCAGGACAGTGCATGGAGCCTCCGTGGCCGCCCATGCGTCTAGGGGCTGCAGGGACCTGACGGCCACTTTCGGGAGCCACGCAGAGCTAGGGCAGGCAGGGAGCCTGCCTTAGTCCTGGGCCTGGACTTTTAATGGCACCAGCGACTGGAGCCACCAGAGTGCCTTTTCGACCGGGCACTCCGGTTGAAAACTGGACACCTGGCAACCCTGGCGCTGTCTGCTCTACTGTAATGGGTACTATACAAGTCAACCATGAATTTCTGATCTGGATCCAAATTTGTCTCACAGCTCTGATCCAGGGTGTTCATCCAGGCACGTCTCTGTACTTTAAAGATGATACTTCTTAAACAGAGATTCTTCTGTGCTTCTTTCTTAAAAGCTAGTAGTCGAGAACACATAAAAAACCCTGTAATAATAAATCAGCGTGCATAGCATAGCACCTATTAGCACCTCTACAACAACAATGTGCACGATGTAGCAATCAGGAGCACCCCTACAATAACAAATCAGCATGCACAGCACCAATGAGCAACCAAGCAAAACCAAATCTCCCTGCACAGCCCTTTTGAGTGACTCTACTCTAACAATGAGCAACAGCAAGGCAGTGTGGGAGAAAAACTGCCTTAAATATATTAGTTGCAAACTGGCAAATAGCTGTTAATAACAGAGGACAGAAATGATGGATTTGATAAATTCTGAAATATGCCTCATCATTTTCATTCTAAACTAACCCAGCCTCACCTCAGGGTTGGAAGGTCTGAGGTGTTCCCATTTGTTTAGATAGAACTAATCTAATAACAGAATGTTAAACAAGAACTTGATTATAAAATAATAATGTGTGGATTATACCAAGTGCAGCTGTCTTTCACCAGTGATAATGTTCCCATCCAGCTGAGACAATGAAATGAGTTTTCTCACATGCCACAGGCAGACATTGTCTCCTGGGAAGCCATAGACACACAATCATCAGGTTGCCAGTCTTAATAACTTTCTGAATCACCTACAAGCAACTGTATACATGTGAGACTGGAGGGAAATAGTCCTTGAGCTGTCAGCATCCTGTTCTCCTATGGCTGTTTCCCAAGTAACAGGATCTGCACAGCATCTCTTCTTCATGGTTGCGTAGCTTAAAAGGTAGCTGTTTGGTCTGCCTGGCTTGTTTGTGCCCAGCCACGTGTGTGTGTGCAATTTAGTATTTGCTTGTGTAAATTGTGACTTGCTTCTATGTATTGGTAACCAACGGGTTGGATATCGGACCAATGAAAAATTGCTTCTTTCAGAATCTTGCCCTTTATTATTGGGCAGATACAATAACCAGATGCTTAACACACGTGAATTATTTTGCGATCTGTATTGTTACTGGATATTTTGAGCCCAGTCTTATCATCCATACTTGGACAAAATTCCTATTGAAATCAAAGAGTGTCTGGTCTAAATAAAGGCTGTAGGACTGAGTCCTTAGGCCCTGACCTTGTGGTAACTGATGCACTTCTTGCAAGGCGCTCAAAGCCCTCCCCTGACAATTCCTATTGCAAGAGGAACTTGGGATCTCATAGGTCCTCTTAGGATCTGTCCCATAGTTTGCAAAGAATTGAATTAGCTGTGAGGAAATGAGAAGCTGAACAGTTAATAAAATATACATTAGTGGACACTGACAAGGTGTACCAACCCCACACAGGACTAGTGGGGGTGGACAAATCACTATGGACCCAGGAGGCCACGCCCCCTTTCCCTGCTGCACATGCTCCAGGTGGAAGAGCCAGATAAAAGGAGGCAGCCCAGCTCTGTCGAGGCGGTCGGCGGAGGGAGCAGGACGTGTACTGCGGGTTCCTGCAGGAGTACCTGTGACGCTCCAGGCGGTAGAGCTGGTAGACACAGACTACGCCGTGGACAACTCACTGACTGCAAGGACTGACAGGAAAGCCGAGGTGCCACCAGCTGTGGAGACGCCTAGGATGCAACTAGTGGTAGGAAGTGACCCAGGGGAGGTAGTAGAAGTGGATACCTGAAACCCTGATGGGGAGTTCTCTAGCTCATACGGCTCTGGGTCAGAACCCGGTGGAGAGGGCGGGGCCAGGTTCCCCCACCACATCCCGAGTGCTACTGTTTGCCCCAGCCAGGAGGCTGCAGGGTTCTAGACCAGGGTTTCTCAAACTTCATTGCACCGCAACCTCATTCTGACAATAAAAATTACTACATGACCCCAGGAGGGAGGACCGAAGCCTGAGCCTGCCTGAGGCCCACCACCCCGGGCGGGGGGACCAAAGGCCAAGGGCTTCAGCTCCAGGCAGGAGGCCTGTAATCTGAGCCCCGCCACCCTGGGGCTGAAGCTCTCGGGCTTTGGCTTCGGCCCCAGGCAGTGGGGCTTGAGCTTCGGTCCCAGGCCCCAGCATGTCTAATGCCAGCCCCGGTGACCCCATTAGAACAGAGTTGTGACCCACTTTGGGGGTCCCAACCCACAGTTTGAGAACTGCTGCTTTAGACTGTTTGTTTGTTTTTTCCTGCCCAAGGCATTCGTTTGTGACCCAGTCAGGGGACCAGAATGCCGCAATCACCTGCTTAACAGGGAGTCCTGACAACTGGGTGATGGGGTGTACCAACCCCGTACGGGACCAACGGGGGCGACCCAGTTCGGCATGCAGGGCACCTGTCACAGACACTACCAATGAAATTGAAATTCTGTGCCATAAATTCATGCTCTGCAGTATTTCTTAAGATGATAGATAAAGCTAGCTGGAAAGTGATTTCCATCTAAAACTGACAACAGTTGCTTGGACTATAGCACCTACAGCTTAAAAAATTCATAAAACTTCCTTTCTGAACTCTTCTAAATGGAACCGACTAAAGATAAAAAATAGGAATAATTCCCCCCCAATCATCTACAGTATGTTTGACGTGCTATTACTGACATCTGAATTACATTGCTGAAGCAATTACCGCATGTGCTTGCAAATTGGAACCCCTTTGCAGGCTTTTATTTCTAAATTATAAAAATGCTCTCATATGAAGCAAATGCTATTGTTAGAAAAAGTCCCCATTCCCCCAAAACTGCTCTTGTTCCTGTTCTGTTCTATTCCAGGTAGCTTTTTATACCACACTTATCAGTGTAGTATCTGAGTGCCTTCCAGTCATGCCTTAAGCAACGTGACTTCACATCTGTCACATGTTGTTTGTTCTCTCATCCTTTCTCCAGAGAAAGAAGCGAATGCTGTGGAGTGTCTTGTTTTGGAAGGTTGTTTCCAATATACCTGTTGCTATGACAGGCTGTTCTAACTAATGAAGTGTAATTACGATGAATACTAGAGTTGTGAACATCCTGTGAATGTAACATTACATAAACATAAAGAAATAAATAAATGATCTACATTACAAGAATGTTAAGGTTGCAATTTCATCACTCAGAAGTTAGGACATGCCAGAACTGAGGTTGCCTTAAAACCTTAATTCAGCCCCTTTGTGCATATGCATTATGATACAGTCGTTAATTACATGATCACATACTATTTTTTCCACAGGACCACTGCTTTATTCAGTTCACAGGATGGATTTGCTCTAGGGATAAATCAGGGCTGTGTAGTGAAGGAGGCTGTTGTCTGTAGGACCCCTGCTTCATTTGTAGTAGAAGGAGGAAGGTGTGCAGTAAATGAGGCAGAGGACTGAAGGAGGAAAAGGGATGGTCTCATGGCTAAGGTGGTTGAATGCTGCCCCGGGTAACTGAATTCTATCCCTACCTCTTCCAAAGAATGTCTGCATGATACCGGGCAGGTGATTTAAACCAAACTTTCACAAGTGTTTGCTAATTGTGTGTTCCTCATTTTCCGGGCACCCAGAGACACTTGAGGCTAGAATTGCAGACGTGCTGAGCACTCACAACTGTAACTGAAGTCAATGAGAGTTATGCCTGAATATATAAAGTGTTATCAAAATGCTAAGTACTCTGGAAAATCAAGAGTAGGCCCTAGGTGTCTTAAATTGGGTACCCAAAATTAGTGGATATTTTTTGACAATTTTGGCCTCCATCTCTCTGTGCCTGAGTTCCCCAAGTGTAAAATGGAAATAATACTGCCACTTAATCTCACGGGTGGTGAAGATTAATTCATGTTTATGAAGCATTCAGAAATTATGATGAGAATGCCACAGAAACACTCAGGAGGAAAGTAATAATTGTGTATTTGGAGCAGGGATTGGACGTATAGATTAACTAAGGTCTGTGGCCACACATTGAATGAGAAAGATAAAGAGATATTGAATAATTGCACTAAATGAGACAGGGGTGATGTAGAAAAATAGCATGTGATTATGTAGACAGCATACAACACAGGAGTTGAATGCTGCCTTCTAGCTGTTGCTTTTACATTGAAATGTAGTGCAGGTCCTTGCTTGTCAGTGTTAGGAGAGTGAAGCTCATGTATTTCAACCTACCCAGTAAGGAGATCCTGAATTTTCATTAAGAGGACTAATTAGGATAACTATCATGATTGACCCTGAAAAGGAATCCTGGCTATGCCTGCATGCAGCTGATTTAATTCTGTGTTAAATCCAGCTGTTGGTCTCAGGTTGTGCTTATGAGCAGATCTTTACCTGGGTCCATTCCAGGGTCCATTCTATAGGCCTGGGTTCCTAACAGAGTGCATATCACTAGGAAGAAAGCATCAGAATCAGAAAAGTATTCTGTTCCTTTAACATCCAGCAAGACTGTGATGCAAACATTTGAAAAACAGTTGTGGTTGTAAAGGACCATTTCTCAAATAATCTGCTATCTGCTCTGTTTCTCTCTTTGAACGTAGTGGAGTTGAAGACATAAATCAGTCTCCCAGAAGACATAGAACTTTGGAGGAAAATTATTTTGTAATTAATTTGATACTTTTAATATTTCCCCCCTAGAGATGACAGACATCCTTGGCACGATGGTTGCTCCAGTTTCTCAGAAACAAATGACACCAATTGTTGTGATCTGTGTAGATGGATTATTAAAAAGAACATTTTGGTAACTGGGTGTGTAGATCAAAATCTGGTAGAGCATTGTTCCCCGAGATGTCGTCTATTGACAGGAAGTTGGAGCTTACATAACATAGCCAGAAGGTGCAGCAAATATTTTTTGCTGTACTGTTGTAGCACGTGGACTGTAAACCATAGATTGAAGTTGTTTCAAGGTGGACACTGAAAATCAGAGGCTGCTTTGGAGAAGGCTGACCGTAATCTCTCTCTGTCTAAATTCCATGCTTGTAAAATGAGGATTATTATTTATATTTCAGTAATGCTTAGAAGCCTCAGACATGGACCATGAGCCATTATGCTAGGTGCTGTAAAATACAACAGTAAATAGTTCCCTACCTTACAGGGGCATTTGTCAATTCACATTTGTGAGGTGATTAGACACTACTATAATGAGCCTTATAGAAAAGCCTATAAGTGCATTTTCTTCAGCACAAAATATACTGCTTTGCACAACACAATGGAGATGTTACAGGTAAATGTACCTCTGACCAGAGATGCATCCTTTGGAGATATATAGTTTTGGGAGTAGTGGAGTGCATTTCATATGGACTTATTTCATAAAGTATCTTGAAAAAAAATAGGACCAGTTCCTCAGCTGATGTGAATTGATGTACCTTCATTGACTTCCTCCGATGATTTGTCCCATAAAACTAATTTTAAAAGTTCTGGGTTATACATTTTTCAATACTTTCTGTTTCACCAGCTGGATATTGAATAGGTGGAATTTCCAAGCTGCTGGTATTTCTGAGAGTCTGCTTCAGATGTACAAGTTGGAATTTAAGATCTGAGATAGATAATGAGTTTTAAAATTAAATAAACCATGAAGACCTGAGCACCCTGAAAGCGGCTAGCACAAGCTGTGGACCTACAATGAATTTAATTGGAAATAACTACGATTTAAATGGCTTGTGACCCTGGCATTTATTTTCAAGGATTTCTTGCTAGTCATCTTCTGACTTTCCCTTTTCATTTTAGATAAGGATATTTTATTTAATGGAATTGCCAGTCTTTACAGCCTGTCAAACATAAAACATTTATAATAGGATCTGCAAGCTGAGGAAGTGAGTTATTTATTGTTTTTCTGCACACGTGATATCCTCAAGGAGGAAATAGTTCAGGGCCTGATCCTGTAGCTCTCTTCTCAGGAAAACTCCATTGGCCATAGATTCTTGATGAAGATGTCACCAACAAGCCATCTTCACACTTTACAGACCCTGTTATTAATGGATGAGTGTGTGAGATGTCTAATCTGATGTATAGCTGGATGGGAGTTTTTCCTGAAAAGGGCTCTTAAAAAGGCTTGTATTTATTAGCCTTCCACATCAGCAGAGGATGGTTCTCAGCCTACATTTCAGTGATGTAGAGTTGCTTGTATTTATGAACAGAGCTGGCTGAAACTGGATTTCTGATTCAAGGGGAATGTTGATACTTTAACATTTGGTTTTGTTCCACATTGTTTTTGATGTTTTAGTACTGACAGCATGAGGCCTCCAGCATATGTCACTCAAACCGAAGTTCCCCGTGATCACACAGTTTCCCCCCTCCCCTATACATTATAGATAGGTGCCTAAGGAGCTGCTCACACTGTTCCCTAGTGTGATTTGGTGGTCTGTAGCAGACACCGAGTAATATCCCAATTTGTGCTTGATCTGTTAGGATGATGATTCATAAGCATTGAAGATCATTTTCTTCCAAATTATCAGTGACTTGGAAACAGGTAATGTCATTTTTGACATAGAGTGCCAACTCCTCCCATTTTGTCCACTCAGCCCTTCCTAAATAGATTATAACCATTGATTTTAATATTCCAAGTGTGCGTATCATTTAGTAAAACCAGCTAGATCACATTTATGCTCATAAATGAGTAAATCCAGTTCCTTACACAGGCTCTTAGCATTGATGTAAAGGCAAGAATTTCTTCTCTTCATGTGCTTTGGTTCCTTGATTTATTTTTTCTCAGCATCTTGATTCTGTGCTAAATGACTGCTCATATCTTCCCTCTTTTTATCATCCTCTTTTGTTATTAGTTTAACGCCATTCTGACTATTCTAGCCGGAGTACTCCCAGTCCCTGAGGATATTGGTTCCCATTCTACTGATTTAGAGGCCATTCAAACTATATAGCCCATCTTCCCATAGAATGTGCACCAGTGTTCCACAAAACCACAACCCTGTGTCACTTACCTAGCCAGTGGTTCACATCCAGAATCTTCTGTTTTCCTTTGTTCATGGGACAGGAAAGATCTCAGAGAAGATTGTGTGGACATTCTTCTTCTTCAGCACACTTCTGAGTTTCCTGAAGTCCTCTCTCATCTGTAAGATATCCTAAGATGCAGTGTCATTAATGCTGATATGAACCATCACTAGTGGATCCTTGCCCGACAATGTCAGAAGCCTATCCAATCTTAGAGTAACATCTTCTTATGCCTTGGCTCCAGGCAGGCAGCACACTATCCTGTTGCCCACTTGTCCCTTGCAGTGCGCTCTTTGGATCCTTCCTAGTATTGAATCCCCAACAGGGATCATCTGTCTTGCTTAGGTTGTTGGAGAATTTTTTGTGGACAAGCTTGCTTTTCTTACAGGTTGGGCTGAGCTGCCATCCATAGGTGTGTCCTATACATCCCTCCATTCCCTTGGACCAGCTAGATCTTGAGAGGTATTATCCACAGTTTCCACATAGAGAACCTGTTATTGATTGGAGACTTCTAGGTGCATAGAATTCTTTCTGGTCCTCTTCTCTCTGGTTCCAGAGCCTTCCCATCCTCATCTGTCTGCAGTTGTGAAGAATGTCAATGTGATCTCTTGTCTCCAGTGGTTACAAACTACCAGACCTCCTCTCTGACTTCCTGTTTCTCCAACTCCTTGGTGCCAGCTCCTTTTTTCCTTGAGCCTGGGGACTGGTGTTTCCCAAACCTGACTGTCTAGGAACTTCTCTGCTTCTCTGCTCTCAGTAGCATCTCTACTTGCCTCCCCAATCCAAGGATCTTTTCCTCCAGCAGAGCCACCAAATTGCACTTCTGCAACAGATGTGCCTTGCTGTCTTTCTGTGCCTGGTCACCACCTCTGTTCCATCACTGGCCATATTGCTGAACCTGGAAAGAAAGCCTCTCACACTCCCTTTCACATCTCCCTGTTCTTAAAAACCTCCATTGATGGGGATTCCACAACTTCTCTAAGTAATTTGTTCCAGTGCTTAACTACCCTTACAGTTGGGAAGTTTTTTCTAATGTCAAAATCTCCTTTATTGCTCCATTACTTCTTGTCCTGTCCCCTGTGGTTAAGGAGAACAATTTATCACTCTCCTCTTTATAACAACCCTTTATGTACATGAATACTGTTATCATGTTCCTCCTCAATCTTCTCTTCCCCAGACTAAACAAACCCAATTTTTTTCAATCTTCCTCATAGGTCAAGTTTTTTAGACCTTTAATCACGTTTGTTGCTCTCTTCTGGAATTTCTCCAATTTGTCCACATCTTTCCTGAAGTGTGGTGCCCAGTTGAGGCCTTATCAGTGCTGAGTAGAGTGGAAGAATTACTTCTTGTGTCTTGCTTACAACATTCCAGTTAATACATCCTAGAATAATGTTTGCTTTTTTTGCAGCAGTATTACATTGTTGACTTATATTTAGTTTGTGATCCACTATAACCCCCAGATTCTTTTCTCCAGTACTCCTTCCTAGGCAAGTATTTCCCAGTTGATTATTCCTTCTTAAGTGCAGGTACTTTGCTTTTGTACTTATTGAATTTCATCCTATTTAATTCAGACCATTTCTGAATGGTATAGTATTTTCATTGTATAAATCTCAAAAATCTTTATCCCCATTGTATAGATGGAGAAATGGAGGCACAGAGGAAGGTTAAACACCTTCCTCAAATCATCTCAGCAAGTCAATGGGAACAGAATCCAGGTCACCTGACTTCTAGTCTAGTACCCTAACTGCTGGACTACTGTTCTGAGCTGGGTGAAACCTTGTTATGGGTTAAGTTAAAACCTCATTGAGATTGGGTGTGAATGCAACCTTCAATTAACATAATTGTCAGGATGAGTTAATTAGAAGCCCCCACCAAACATAAGACAAAAGTGGGTTCTGACCCCCGTCTCAGGAGTTTGAACTGAGTGGAAGATCTTTTGCTGAATATTTTGTGTGTGTGTGTGTGTGTGTGAGAGAGAGAGAGAGAGAGAGAAAGAGCAGAACACCCAGAAACTGAGAACAGACAGAGCAGAGAGAGGCAGAGGGAAAAAAAGCTTTTGGGTTTGTGGGCTGAAGAGACTTGGGGCTGTATACTAAGAAACTGCTCTTCTTGTTCTTGGTATCAGGGGGTAGCTGTGTTAGTCTGTATCCACAAAAACAATGAGGAGTCCGGTGGCACCTTAAAGAATAACAGATTTATTGGACATAAGCTTTTGTGGGTAAAAACCCACTTCTTCAGATGCAACCTTCAGATGCAACCCCAAAGTGGGTTTTTTACCCACGAAAGCTTATGCCCAAATAAATCTGTTAGTCTTTAAGGTGCCACCGGACCATTGTTTTTCTTGTTCTTGGTTTCTCCTGCATTTGGAGGAGCAGGAGTTTGTACGTGCCTTGTAAATAAACAAGATTGCAGCAAAGAAAATACCAGGCTATGGCCAACTTCTACTCCTAATTGAAATGTCCCTAGGGCCCAAACGTTGACATGCTGCAGGGCTCAAAAACAGGAAACAATACCTACCATAAGAAAACTCTGAAATGAGAAAGGACGTGACAATTGCACTGCATACATTGTAGTGATTCAAAACACAATTTATGTGCACAAATTAGAGTCCTTGATTCTAGTTGTCTGATCTGAACCCACAATCACGTAGCAACACAGGTACACGGATTTGCACTCATAGCATGTGTTGTGGCCAGAAATTGTACTCACCAAAGGAGACTCAGTGCCTTTTCAAAATGTGGGTTTATAGCCTGAGTATTCTGCAATTTGCTATGAGTTTAATTCATTTGAAAATGAATGAGGTACAAATTGACTGCTTGACTTTAAATGTATTAAACCAGTTGATCCTACCAGGGGTCAGTCTGAGTCAACATCTATCAACAATATCGGCAAACTGCCTTCATCTGTTTTCCTATGTTCATTCCCTGGTCTTTGTCAACATTAAAAACTTTTTTTTTTCTCAATGTGACTTCCTCAAGGAGAATTATTCATAAGGTAAACCCAGATTAAAGTGTGATCAGTAGTTTACTAGGAAAGTGCAATTCTTGATGTAGCCCAAGTGTTTCTCTTAATACTCGGGAAAGAGCTTTTTAAAAATATGATTGAGGTTCAGTTTTGCCGTCTGAAATCAGACAAAATTCCCGGTGAAGTTAAAAGGAATTTCACCTGAATAAGGACTAAATGCTGTGGGTTTTTTAATGAAAAGAAATAGCATGAAATCATGGCCCCACTAAAGTCAATGGCAAAACTCCCTCTGATTTCTGTGGGGCTGTGATTTTACCCATTGTCTCAGTGGCCCCGATCCTGCAAGCCATTCGGTATGAGTGAATCCCTGTGCGTGTATGGATCCCTATTGACCTCAGGGACGCACTGCATAGGCTCAAGGAATAGCTTGCAGCATCTGGGCCTATGGCAACAGTCAGGAGGAGGCTGGTTAGGGAACTAGGAGTTACAGCGAGGGAATCCCTATAGTGTTGTCCAGAAATTACTCCTGGCAAGATATCATTTTGGTACATAGGTATCTGCTTATAGGACCCTCATCAGAGTAGTAACTAAGCACTTTCTCAGATAGTTAGTTTTTCTTGCTACTTGCTTTATCTTGCTGTTATATGTCGTTTTATTGTCCTACACCCATTAGTGTTTTGCTTAGAATGGAAATATGTCGACTCTGTTGGTGAGACCAATTTTTGAACATGGGAGGTTTACCAGGACATCCAAATCCAGTGCTGAGTCAAGCATCCAAATGTGGGATTGTGGATGTGCTAGTAAGACACACATCTTTACATATATAGCCTAGGGTGTCTATGAGGCAGTGTTCCTAGTGGTGCAATTACAGGACAGTGAGACAGGAAGACCTGGATTCCTTTCCTGGCTCTACCACACAACTGCAGGGAAATCACTTAATCTCAGAATGGTCTAAATAATAATTACTCACTGGGATAGTGTGAGGTTTAGATAATGTACGTAAAGTGATATGAGATCTTCACGTGAAAGAAGTACAAGATAATACACCTCTACCTCAATATAATGCTGTACTCGGGAGCCAAAAAATCTTACCGCGTTATTGGTGAAAACGCGTTATATTGAACTTGCTTTGATCCGCCGGAGTGCGCAGCCCTCCCCCCCCCGAGCACTGCTTTACCGCATTATATCCGAATTCGTGTTATATCGGGTCACGTTATATTGGGGTAGAGGTGTAGTATAATACACTACTACCAATCCTTGAACAACTTTACCTCTTTCCCCCTTCATGCTTTATTAGTGTAGCCCATCAACCAGTGCCTCTTGGCTTGGGATTCAAACTTGCTGATATTTTTTAAAGCAAACAATGCCTCTTGCCTGACTCTCAGGCTATGGGTAGATAGTAGTTTTAAGTGGAGATCAAGATGAAATGTAGGCACTGAGTCTATTTTTTAAAAGCATGATCTTTCCTAAATCAAAACTGTTTTTGGAAGCATCACCATGGTGACACACAACTAACTGCATCTTCATTGCTGGAGTTATCAAGAGATTTACTGCAAAATCTTGTGATAAATATGATATAACACTGTGATGTGTCATGCTGCATTAGAGGACAGGCTTGCAGTAGGATGCGATATACTATTTAACACAGTCCCTCAAAGAAGGCCAAGGTGTACCCATCAGAAAATTAAAAATGTTTTATTTCCATTTATGCTCCTGCCAAATATATGTATGCAATTTATCTAGCTAAAACTGTGCCTTTCTAAAGCACCAATGGAAAAAAATGTTTTGCCAGTAAACTTCTGTTTCAGAAGGTTGGCATCTATCTAGCATCTAGACCAGGAGCGGGCAAACTTTTTGGCCAGAGGGCCGCATCCAGTTTCCAAAATTGTATGGAGGGCCGATTAGGGGAGGCTGTGGCTCCCCAAACAGCCAGGCATGGCCCAACCTCCGCCCCCTATCTGGCCCCCCCTGCTTCTCCCCCCCTGACGGCCCCCCCCGGACTCCTGCTGCCCCATCAGCCCCCCCCTCCTTCCTGACTGCCCCCCCCCAGGACCCCTGCCCCCATTCAACTCCCCTGTTCCCCGCCCTCTGACCACCCCGACCCCTATCCACACCCCCGCCCCCTGACCACCACCCCGAACTCCCCTGCCCTCTATCCAACCCCCTCTGCTCCCTGCCCCCTTACCGCGGTGCCTACAGCATCAGTGGCTGGCGGCGCTATAGCCTTGCCCCCTGGCTGGAGCCAGCCATGCCACCGCGCAGCACAGAGCACCGGGTCAGGCCACGGCTCTGCAGCTGCGCTGCCCCAGGAGCTTACAGCCCCGCTGCCCAGAGCATTGCGCCGCCGGCGGGGTGAGCTGAGGCTGTGGGGGAGGGGGAACAGCAGGGGAGGGGCTGGGGGCGAGTCTCCCAGGGCAGGAGCTCAGGGGCCGGGCAGGAGGGTCCCGTGAGCTGGATGTAGCCCACGGGCCGTAGTTTGCCCACCTCTGTTCTAGACGTACCTTCAGTATTATTCTTTTCCTAAGAAACTCCTTTGGATTCACAGTGTGTTTTACTATGATGATATTAAAACGTATTATTTTTAATGACTATGTTATTTCATTTCCATTGCGAAAGAAGTAACCTCTTGTTATAGAAAAATACGAGCATTTCAATTCTGGGCTGGGTCTAACAAAATTGCCACGGATTCAAGATGTAATGATATGTGCACTGACATACATCAAAAATGTTTGATCACATTCTGCTGATTATTATGTAGGCTTCCCTTTTATGTGGTTAATTTATTTTACATCTTTGTTAGACCTTTGTCTTGTGTCTCAAATATTGATCAGTTGGTCAGAGTGTGTTACGATTTCTAGCTGCCCCCACCCTTAACAATGGGGAGGGATAGCTTAGTGGTTTGCACATTGGTCTGCTAAACCCAGGGTTGTAAGCTCAGTCCTTGAGGGGGCCATCTGGGGCAGAAATCGATACCTGGTCCTGCTAGTGAAGGCAGAGGGCTGGACTTGATGACCTACCAGTTCTATGAGATAGGAATATCTCCATATGTATATAAGTGATACATCATTTCTTATACCTCTCATTGAACATGCTCAATTTAGAATAATAAATATCTTGCAAACTTTATATACTAGGCATGATTCTACCTCCATTGAAATCAGTGGCAAAACTCCATTGAGGTACATGGTGCAGGATCAGGCCCCATGGGTGAAATCCTGGCTTGCAGCTTTACTGAAGTCAATCAAAATGCTGCTATTGTTGTTCATGTGGCTCAGGTTACACCCCAGGTATATACCCTGCATCCAGGGTTACCAATTGCAAAACTCCCACTGCCTTCCCTCGGTTCAGGATCAGGTCCAAAGCTTCCAAAGTTTTAAATAAATAAAGCCTAACTCTGATCTCACTTGAAGGTGTGTAACTCCATTCATGTTACTTCTGATTTACACTGGTGTGAGAGCAGTCAGAACCATATATTTTAGCTTGGCCTGTCATCATTATCTTTAAAGTATTTTGTAATTTACTTTCAAAATTCATTAAGAGGAATTAAATGGCCATTAAATGTGCTAATGTCCTTGATTGCAGAGTTGTGTTTACAGTACTCTTAGAAATTCAATATTATTTGACAGTACCTGTAATTACATATGCCCTTATATATTTGGCTTTATTTCTGACCAGCTGTAAGGTTGCTAAATTGTTATTTCAGTTATGTTGATCAGTTCATTCATATTTATCTCTTTCATTTTGCTCCATTACATATGGTAGCTTTTAAAATGTTGATATTTACTGCACGTTGTGAGACTTCTAAGAGGCCTTATGATAAAGGTGCAACAGTCCACATTTCCTCTGCAAAGGAAGAATGCAAGGAAATAGAAATGGTCAATGTGGTTTTCAGGGGAGACTACTCAAAGATTTGTAGGAGACAGTGTGCCCTACTGGATAATGCCTGGGACTGGAACTCAGAGGCCGGGGTTCTATTTCCAGCTCTACCACTCGCCTGCTGGGTGACCTTGAGTAAGTCACTTCATCTCTGTGCCTCAGTTTCCCCATCTATAAAATGAGGATAATGATACAGATTTCCTCTATAAAGCACTTTGAGATCTACTGATGAAAAGCTCTAGATAAGAGCTCGGTATTATTGGAAAGAAACTTGCACTGGAAATGGAGAGAGACTGGCAAACAAGGATCATGAGTAAATTGCAGCCTGTAGAGGAAAGTTCAGGGCAGAAATAACCATGCTGTGAGTTAAAGGTAATTAAAGTGGCTCTGGGTAATAAGAAAAATAAAAAAAGACTTTTACAGATACATTACTGGTAAAAGCCAAATACTTCCAAAGAGAAAGCGGGCAGGGATTCTTAACATCACTCTGGCATCTAGGTTGGAATTTCAGCCTTGCTATCTCCTACAAAGGATGCACCTGATATTTGCTAGGCCATTACTTAAATAATGGAAAAGATTGAAGCCATTATTTTAGGATTAAACAGGACATTTAGCTCTACACTCTTAGTCAGGGGATGGCCTGGCTGCAAAGGCACTCATGGTAGTTCTTATTCTCTTAACAATCACTTGAATCTAATTTTTCATAATTGTAGAGATGGATGAATAAGCCAGAGTGCCATGAGAACTCCTCTGTGAGCTCTTAATGCAGGATAGAAGCATTTCTCTCAGACAGGGAAATAATTCCTCAACCATCTCCTTTTTCAGATCTATCCTTAAAACTTGCTGCTTCTACAAGGCCCATGAATCCCTTTCCCCACCACAAAGTGATGGTGAAAAAAAATAATGAAAATGCAACAACAAAACCCCAAATAAGGAATCACAGGGCATATGACTGAGCGTTATTGCTCACTCAGTCATTTGTTTCAGTTGCATACCATCCCCTATCTGTGTACATGATAATTCTTGTACATAAGCTATTATTTGGGGGTACACAGCAGATTGACACACAGGGCTTTCTTTTCTTGGCCACTTATTATAATTTGAACCAGGTTATTAGAGACTGAAAATGATAATGGTCTTTTATAGACTTAGAGAGACAAGGAGGGTGAGGTAATATTTTTTTATTGGATCAACTTCTGTTGATGAGAGAGACAAGCTTTTGAGCTTACACAGAGCTCTTTTTCAGAACTAAAGATAGAAACACCCAAATTCAGAAAACACACACCAAAAAACCTGGTACATCCACACAAGCTTACTGTAATCTTCTTGAAAAAGGCTAACACTATAGATCTGTGCCAGACTTATCGAGAGAAATGTCAAATTATCTGCAACACATCTGGTTTAAGGCCTGATCCTACACCATAGGAGTTTTGCCAATGGAGGCAGGATTGGGTCCATAGTTGGAGAGCTGAAATGTGCATGATGTTTGCAAAGCTATAGATGAATTTTACTAGCTGAATTATCGTTACTCAATATTCAGTTTATGCTTTTGGGTGGAAAGCAGAAGAAACTCAATGGTTTTGGCTAAGTAGAAACTAAAAGAAACTCGGTAGTTTCATTGAATTTGCATGATTGGATTTCTTATGGCATGTCAACACTGCAACTGGAGGTATGTTTGCAGCACAGGTAGACATATTTGCATTAGCTTTAATCTAGTTAGCACAGTGAAAAATAACAGAGATATGGTAGTACAGATTTCAGCGTGGGTTAGCAACTCAAGTGCATACCAAGGGTTCCTGGCATGCTTGTACAGCCTGTGCTGTTCAGTAGGGTGCTCCATCCCACTTGGACTATGGATCACATTTTACTTTGTGGATTCACCTTTTAAATAATTCTCTTCATACAGTGGCTATGGAACATTATTTTTTTCCTGTTGCGTGGGAATGACTTAGGGAAAGTAGTAAAAGGCAGGGTATGTGTTTTGTATGCAGAGATGTTGACTCAAACTATCTCTTTTGAACAATATTTTAAATCAAGCATACAATTTGGATTTTTCTCCTTCTACTCAGTTACAAAGTGATGTAACTTCCAAATCGCTGGGCTGCAGTACATTGTGTGAGTGCAAAATCAGATGAATTTCAGTGGGAGTTGAAGAGTACAGTATTCAGCAATTTGCAGGAGGCACTTTGTATCTCCGAGAACTGGGATCCTAAGCTGTAGGTAATCATTCACAAAATGAAATGCAGACACACAGCCAAAATCAGCCCTGTCGTGTAACTAACATCCCTAGCTGGTAGCTAGAGTTAGTCAAATAACCTTCATTGAATAATATATCTGATGATTTTTTGCATTTAAAAATAATAAGTGGTCAAAGAGTTTTGGGAAAATCTTCAAATAAAATATGAACAAACAGTCATCTCCACTCTTTACTGAGCTCAGTTTGTAGCTTGGGGAAGAGAAATACTATTTCACCCATTGGTGAATAGAAGCCCCATGGGTTTTGGGAGTGTACAGTGTGACATTGCACTTCATATGCTTTATGGAAGTATGCTTATGAATATGACATAACTGGAATATGCTTTACGCTAAATACCTCTTGTATGGTGTTATTAGAAAGCTTGTAATTTACTAAGTGTGTTCATCCTATTTGTTTGCATGTATTATTTCTGGAGTTAGGAGAATAAGATATAAACTTGTATCACTGATGTAAACATATTAAGTGGAGGCCATTAAGGGTACTCCAGAAACAAGCAGTTGTAAATGGCCTCAGTTACTTAAAAGCCTTCCTGGGTACATGTGGGTCAGCCCATGGGGAGTGGAGACTAGGGGTTTTACAGTGACGTGACCATGTCACCTGATGATAAAATCCATCTTAAATCTGGTACTTTTCCATTTAGAAGGAAGGGTGGAGACCCAGAAACACAAAAGATTCCTGCCTTGTGCGAAAGCTATAAAAGGGGATGGAGCAGGACAAAGGGGGCTGCCAGTCATGAGAAAACCCCTGCTTACCACCTGAGATGTCTGTTGGATCTAACAAAGACTGTACCAGGGGAAAGGATTTGGCCCAGACTAGGAAGGAGTCTTGTCTGTGAAAGGTTTCAGAGTTACAGCCGTGTTAGTCTGTATCCGCAAAAAGAAGAACAGGAGTACTTGTGGCACCTTAGAGACTAACAAATTTATTAGAGCATAAGCTTTCGTGGACTACAGCCCACTTCTTCGGACAACTCCCACCTGTTTATGCTCTCTGTATGTGTGTATATATATCTCCTCAATATATGTTCCATTCTATATGCATCCGAAGAAGTGGGCTGTAGTCCACGAAAGCTTATGCTCAAATAAATTTGTTAGTCTCTAAGGTGCCACAAGTACTCCTGTTCTTCTTTTTGCGGATACAGACTAACACGGCTGTAACTCTGAAACCT